>NC_048898.1:22855358-23100345 GCF_011077185.1 Oxyura jamaicensis
CGGGTCCCGCGGGCAGCCGTGCCCGCCCGCCACCGCCACCGCCAGCACCGCCACCGGTGGCAGCCGGGGCACGCCGCGGGCGATGCGGGGCGGCGGCGGCGCCGCCGCCGAGCCCTGACTAAAGATGGCCGCGCTGCCCGGGGGGAACATGGCGGGGGGCGGCCGGGGGGCGCGGGGACCGCTGCCGCTGCCGCTGCTGCTGCTGCTCGGCTGCTGCTGCCTGGGCCGCCGGCCGCCCGCCGCCTCCGCCGCCGCTCCGCCCGCCGCCGCCTCGTCGGCGGAGGAGACGGTGATCATCGGGCTGCGGCTGGAGGACACGGACGACGTCTCCTTCATGGAGGGGGGCGCGCTGCGGGTGAGCGAGCGGACGCGGGTCAAGCTGCGGGTGTACGGGCAGAACATCAACAACGAGACCTGGTCGCGCATCGCCTTCACCGAGCACGAGCGGCGGCGGGGCGGCGGCCGGGCGGCGGCGGCCGACGGGGGGGCGGCGGCGGCGGTGGGGAGAGGCGGCGGAATCGGCTCCTCGGCGGGCGGAGGAGGAGGAGGTGGAGGAGGAGGAGGAGGGGGCGGCGGAGCCCCGCAGCGCTGCGGCATCCGCACGTCGGACATCATCATCCTGCCGCACATCGTGCTCAACCGCCGCACGTCGGGCATCATCGAGATCGAGATCAAGCCCCTGCGTAAGACGGAGAAGAGCAAGTCCTACTACCTGTGCACCTCCGTCTCGGCCCCCGCCGCTGCCGCCCTGGGGCCCGGGGCCGCCGGCGGGTTGGTGGGTGCCGAGGGACCCGCGGGACCCCCGCCCTGGGGGGAGACCACCTGGATCTACCACGATGGAGAGGACACCAAGATGATCGTCGGGGAGGAGAAGAAGTTCCTGCTGCCCTTCTGGCTGCAGGTGATCTTCATCTCGCTCCTGCTCTGCCTCTCAGGCATGTTCAGCGGCCTCAACCTGGGCCTCATGGCGCTGGACCCCATGGAGCTGCGCATCGTGCAGAACTGCGGCACAGACAAGGAGAAGAACTACGCCAAGCGCATAGAGCCCGTGCGCCGCCAGGGCAACTACCTGCTGTGCTCCCTCCTGCTGGGAAACGTCCTGGTCAACACCACGCTGACCATCCTGCTGGACGACATCGCCGGCTCTGGGCTGGTGGCCGTGGTGGTCTCCACCATCGGCATCGTCATCTTCGGTGAGATCGTGCCGCAGGCCATTTGCTCCCGGCACGGCCTGGCCGTGGGCGCCAACACCATCTTCCTCACCAAGTTTTTCATGATGATGACCTTCCCGGCCTCCTACCCCGTCAGCAAGCTGCTGGACTGCGTCCTGGGCCAGGAGATCGGCACCGTCTATAACCGGGAGAAGCTGTTGGAGATGCTGCGGGTCACTGACCCTTACAACGATCTGGTCAAGGAGGAGCTCAACATCATCCAAGGAGCCCTGGAGCTGCGCACCAAGACGGTGGAGGACGTGATGACTCCGCTCCGGGACTGCTTCATGATCGCTGCCGAGGCCGTGCTTGACTTCAACACCATGTCTGAGATCATGGAGAGCGGCTACACCCGCATCCCCGTTTTCGAGGGTGACCGCTCCAACATTGTGGACCTGCTCTTTGTTAAGGACCTGGCTTTTGTGGACCCTGACGACTGCACGCCGCTTAAGACCATCACCCGGTTCTACAACCACCCGCTGCACTTTGTCTTCAACGACACCAAGCTCGACGCCATGCTGGAGGAGTTCAAGAAAGGTGGGATGATGGCAGGGCCCCGGGGGTGGCAGGCGCAGCTCGGTGGCGGGGAGTACCCCTGGTGAGGGGGCTCTGCAGGGAGCCCTCGCTGCTTCCCCTCGCAGAGGCTTTGGGAAGGTGCAGTCGGGATGGAGGGGGCTGAATTTAGGTGTCTGCCAGCTCCCTGACCCAGAAAGCCGACGCACGGCTGGTTGATGGTCTGTGCCCCCTGCCTCTTTTCCCCACTACTGGGCTGTGTGGGCATTGTGCCAAGCAAGGCTGCTTTTCTTTTTTTTCTCTTTTTCCACTCATCTGCACATTGTAGTGGGAACTGTTGACACGAATACGCGCCCGATACTTGGCTGAGTCCTCTCTGTGCTTTTTCAGCTGGCCTGACAGTGAGGAGCGGGTGGGCTGCTTGTGTAGGTCACTCCTATCTTTCCGGCTTAGTGTGCACACACGTGCTGAGATAAACACGGCGTTTTCACTCCATTCATCGGCTCGGCTGGCTGACTTCAGCCCTGTGCTCGTGTTACAGTTATTCTGATTGATGCTTTGATCTGGGAACTCATAAATAGTTCCAGGGTCTTAAAATGCGTTTGAATGCACCTGTCTGGGTGGCACGTTGGGGTTACAGGCCTTTTTACCTAGGCTCTCGTCTACCCCAAGGACCACAAGCTCAGCTGTGCAAACATGTGAGCCCTTCTACACCTCTGGTCTAGTGTGTGTATTCATTGCTTCAGAACTGGATGGGGGCTTTCCGTCTTAATTGTGGGAGGTGTTCTCCTGACGGATGTGCGTTGATTCTTACTACAAGCCTTTGCTTATGAGGAGAAAAAACACAACTTTTTTTCCCTTTTTGAATCTGTTCCTCCCTGCAAGCCAAATAATAATGCAGGCTGTATGCCCTGTGCAAGAAAGTGCTTTAAAGGAAATAGTAAGTGAAATTTGAAATCAGTTAGCTATTTGCAGACCGTCATGCTGGATAATGGAAGGTAAAGTGAGTGCCATGGAGCAATCATATCCACGGGAGCTCAGAGCAACGTGCTGTTGAGCGGTTCTGTCCCTGAGAGATGATCTGACTGAAAGAGATCTTCATAGCTGCATTGGTCCCACAGTTAGGCTAACGGGGAAAAGTTAAATTAGCCTTTTATCAAATGCAGAATTCTCTTGAAGATAACTTGGTAAATTGATGAACGTTTTTTCTAGGTAATGGATTTAATTTTCCATTCAGGTTTCCAGGTACTGTTTGGTCCCTACGCTGAGCTTTGACAGCGTGGCATTTGATCTGTTTCTTCCTGCTTAACTCAGTGTAGGGAATTCAGAGGGTTATTCCATTGGTATCCTCACTTTTCTTTCACAGATGGAAGGTGAAGGTACTCCTGCTTTTTGCTGACCAGAACAGCAGTCGTTCTGTTTAGTTCTTTCTGTCTCATAGTGGTGATGGGGAAATCTTCCTCTGGTTCAGAGCTGTTAAACAGGAGATGTGGGAGAGCTTCGCCTGTGGTTTCAGTGCTGCAGAATCTGCAGCTCAGATCTGGGAAACTCAATTATGTCACTTAACTGCTGGCTGGTTAAGGTGGGTTCTGCTGCGTGTGCAGGCCTGGAGTTCTTTTCCCTCCGTTACTCTGACTCCATGACAGGGTTCTGAACCTGCAGCCGGACCTCTGATTTTTTTTTTTTTTTCTAGCCTTGTTTGTAGCAATGTGTCTGAAGAAATGAATTTTGCATGCTTTATTTCCCTGTCTGAAGGAGGTGAAACACTCCTGTGTTTAAAAATAGGAGCCCTTTTATTTAATAGCTGGGAGAATCAGGCATTTTAATCCTGCAAGTGTGGCAAAGCCAAATAGGCCTCTTTGCAGTTTCTGAAATTCGTGCTTAAAATAGGCTCCTTAATTCTTCTGGCTTGCTTGGAAGGCACAGACCAGAGGTTACTTTTGCTGGTAGCCAGAGGACGTCCTTTGCCTGCACCAGGTAAATTCCCAGTAGCACAAGTTTAGGATGACGTCCTAATGGGAACGTCTGCCCTCCTGAGACCGCTGTGTTCTGGAGCAATCCCTTCCCTGTAGTAGTGGATTAATTCAGGATAGTTTGATCATGCCCAATATTTACTCCAGCACGGCTATGCTGGTTGGTGTGTATTGACAAGCCCTGGTGTTAGGACTAGTTCCGTCTTAACTGGTTTTTCTTTAAACATGCAGATATGGTGGAAATAAATAGCTTCCTTTGTCCTTTGAAATGAATGTAAATAACTGATAGCTTGCTTGATCTGGCATAGCGCGGTGTCTTTTGCAAGAGTTCTTCAAACTCCTTTCTGCACGGCAACCTTGCCAAATTCCCGTGAGAATGTACAAATTAAGGATGAGAATCAAATTGCTTGTTGTTCTCCAGTAAAGTGTTGAAAATAAATAAGCTTACGTTTTTTAATCGCCCCTTTCCCACCACGTTGACCTTCCACTGCAGTAGGCTTGCTCCAAAACTCTTGTGTGCCTTTCTCCCACCCAGGTGGTTACTACCACTGCAGCAAGCAGCTTGTGTCGTAGTGCTGCCGTCAGTTAAAGGCTTTAGTCTGTCTATTCAAGGGAAGAGGCTTTTTTCATTTTTAAGAAGTTTAGGAATTAGTCGAGAGGATGGGGTTTTGAAGCTTGCTTTTCGGGGAAGGAACAAAATACACTTACCCCAAATGTAAATTGGAGCCTTACCGGGAAGAGATGAAAAGCCAGGCACGGCAGGATACATGTCCTTATGGTGTTGTGCCAGATGAAACTGGTAGTTTTGTACTTGCTTAGGCTGGGCAGCTGCAGGATTTGGTGGTGAGTGTATTATTAATGTTCTTTGCCCACAGTTGCAAAATGAATGTATGTTTCACCTCTATGCTGCCAGGCAAGAAACTTAATTTTAAGAGAGCTGCAGCACATTCCCATTCCCGTGTTGCTCTAATCTCTTGAAGTATGAATAAACATGACTTCTGAAGCAGCCTGCTAAAAAGCTTCTCTTCTAGAAAGCATTGTTTATTTTAAAATAAATAAAAAGCTTTTGAAAGTGGAGTAACTTTTCTATTCCTGTCAACAGACCTCAAATCCATTTGGCAGCTAGTCGCGCAGACTGGGCATTCAGCTTACTTGAATTCAATCTGTTCAACTCCACTTTAATGCAAGGAGGTTTCCTTGACTCCATGTTAGTCAAGGAAAGGACCTGCCTGACTTTGCTCGGCGCAAAGATGCGTTTTGTTTGAAATAACCTATTGCTGGCTGTTGCTGTAAAGGGGAGCAAGGCGTCATCTCTTCCTGGATCAGTGTCCTGGCTCCTAAGGTGCAGTAGGGAGTGAATGAGCATCAAAGTCATTTTTACAAAGAAGCTGTGGACTGTCTCATCTGGTGTCTTTTCCCCTGTTGATAAGTGTCAGCTTCTTTTGTTGTTATTGTCTTGACAGTTTTCCTAGGTCTCTGGCACTTGCTTCTAGTGTTTTTCACTGGCGGATCTCATGTGTGATCCTGAATCCAAAGTGTTCTATTTGTAGCTTTCTGAATGCCAGAGTTACGAGAATTCAGCCTGAAAAGCCTTGTTTTCTAATACTAATATTCTAAGACTGGCCTTCTTTCTACCAGCCATTGTATGGCTGCTTTCCTGGTGGCCTGGACAACTTTGTAGGGTGACAGTTTCTCAGAGTCTTCTTTATCCGTACTTGGAGATCTTTGAGTTGTATGTTTTGTATCTGTCTCTGGTACTATGTTGTACTAAAGATCAGAGTTAATAACCTAGTACAAAGAAGTCATGGTAACTGCGTGCAGCAGTCCTGAGCGCTTGTTCTCTGAATCATGTGGCAGCCTTGAGAAATTTCCTAGATTCCTTATTAAAATTATTGCCAACTGAACCTTAAAAGATTTTTCTTCCCTAAAAACCTTGTCAGATTTAACTTGCAGATCTTTTATGCATGCTCTGTTGATTTTTACTGTCTGTCTTTAAGAGTGTGTCTGTTTAGTGTGGGCATAGGACCCTGAGGAAAAAAAAAAATCATCCATTTCTTTTCCAGCTCCTCCTCCCAGTCCCAAGAAAACCATGGCCCAGGAACCTGAATCCTAAAGCCCTTACTTTTGAGAGGAAGGACAGCGAGTGATTGGTAGCCCACAAAGCTCTGCATTGCTGTTGTTCTGTGCTGAACTCTTTCTGTTATTAGGTCGCTTACCTTGCTGCTGCAACTCCAACCCAGACTTGCAGCTCACTTCTTTCCTGGTCTCTTTCAGGTTTTATGGGTTCCCATGCTGCTGAATCTGAGTCCAGGCTTCCCATAAGTAAACTTTATTTAAGGGATCTGAATGCTTGTTTTCTGGTTCATCTAACAGGTTGTTTGTCTCTGAAGCTGTTTTTCTGTTTAGGCTGTGACTGCAGCATTACGAGGAACTGGAAGAAACTACATAAATCCCTTCTGGAATTATCAAAGGCATGTAAAACTCCTTCTCAGAAAACAATATTGTTTTCAAGGCCGCTTGGCTTAAAAAAAGGCATCTCCTCTGATCCTTTTAGGAGAATTCACATAAAGATAAAGGTGTTGAGGTCCAGCATGGATACTTCTTGTGCAAAGAGAATAGGGCAACGATTAGGGAATTTGCCACCAAGATACAGAAGACTTAGCATGATGTGCCCGCAGGTTTGTTCCTGGGGGATGTGTTCAAGGGCAGCTCCAGCTCTCCTGGTGCTCCTTGCTATGATGCTTCTGTGGGCCTAGGAACAGGAGATACGGTGCTGAAGAGCAGAAGTGCTGTTTCAGCCTGGCTGTGGTGAGGAGCCCAGCTGGAGGCTCTGCTCTGCAGCCAGGGGCAGATGAAACATGGTTCACACAGAGGAGTAAGCAAATTCAATGCTTACTCAAATTCAAATTAAATGTTCAGAGCAGTACAGGTTTGAATTTGACACTTGTGCTTGGTGTGATTCTTTGCTTACTTTTTAACTGATCATTAGAGTCTCATTAGTCAACAGAGACAAACTGTTGCCATTTTTTCCCCAGTGTTTCCCAAGCTAGCAAACTCCTGCACTGGCTGGGGCGAATTCCACAAGTGAACCAGATTCCTATCTGCTTTCTCTCTGTCTATAAAGGTTACCTGTAATAGGCACAGCTACAAATTTCAGGTCAGTCTGTGCTGTCAACAGCATTTCCTGACCAGTTTTGAAGCAGAATGGAGAGAAGAGGCAAAATGTTGACGTCTGAGCAAATTCAGTAGTACAGCAAAGTGATTATTTAGTGTAACCATTGCAGTTTTCTTCCAGGGCCAAGACCTTTCTGAGCTTCAGTATTTCTCTACCAACGTGAGGTACTGAGGAGCAGAACACTCTGTGAACATCAGTCAACTACAAGCGTGTAAAATCAGTGACAGAGAGAAAGAGTGCTAGAAAAGAGGAAATGTGTTTGGTTCCCCCTGGAAGCTTGGTGATCTCATCAAGCTGCAATCCGAGAGCTTCTGAAACTAAAGAAGTCTTTAATAAATTGTCTTAGATGTTTGTTTCTTTCTGTGAGTGTGTCTAATCAACTCTGAAGCTTTGTCAGCTCTTGTGTGTGGGCGAGCAGCAATAGCATGGTATCTCCCATCAGTTGCTTTGTAATGTGAGTGGCAGAAGGAGATGAATCTAAAGGTTGTGATTCTGATCGTCATCTCTGGAAAACGCTGGGAACTGTGGAAACACTATTGCTATTTTGCTGTTCAGTCAAAGCTAGTAAATACTACAGCGGAAGCTGTCTGTACAACTATTATTTGACGCTGTAGTACGGAAGCATTATAATGCAGTTTCTAATTATGTGATCACAGACTGTCTGTTCAAGACCTCTGGGTAGCCCTGTAATTGAATAAGTGAACTTGAGATACTCTTTATCAGCCTCTTCAGTGCTCTGTGCCAAAGCAAATATTTGGGACAAAATCATCCTTTTGTTAACCTAATGTATTAGACCCATCGTTCTTCTTTATTTAACGTATCAAATCTGTTCTGATGCCTAAATATTGAGCCATTAGCACGTGTGATTGCAGGAGAGCTCAGCAGCAAAGCGATCCAGCGGTAGGTTTATTTTTTGCAGGCTGTAGCATCACTCTAGCTGGCAATAGAGTAAAGGAGGGAGTTAGTCACCTCACCTCTTCTAAACACTTCACAAAGTATGCTTAATATTAAGAGTTGTAAGTCAGTTTTACAGCTGCCTAGGCACCATAAAATGGGTCTGGAATGAATGGAGAGGCTGAACAGTGTGTTGAATGAGTCTATATTTTATCCTACGTTGCTTTTTCCTTTAATATTTAGAAAGAACTCTTTTTCATTCACTTACGTGCCTCTACCAATTGCACTTCTAATGTTGAATCTCTCACTTTCACTAATGGAGCTCGAAACGCTAGCCCTCAATACAAGGTACTGCAGTACTCTGAACCATACCCTGGTGAGCACGACCTGGTACTCTTGTTAATTTGACAAGATCCTCAAATACAGCCTACCAGCTACTAATGGGAGTGCAAATACTTGGTGCTAATGAGCTACAGTGAACAGCACATGGCAAAAAAGCTCAGATCAGCTAGTTGATCCAGCCTAGCTCCTGCCAAGGTCACTGAGTCATTTCAGGACTATCTAGTGATGCTTTTTGTTTTACTTTGTCTATGATTACCTATTGTTGAAGTGAGATGTGTAAATCTGTCAGTAGCTTTCTTCAGATGGAATCTGCCTTTTCCCTTGGCTTAGGAATCAATCAGCATGGCCCAATACCTAGGGCCAAGTGTCATGGTGTACAAGACATCTGTGAGAAGGGCATAAAGGGAAGCTGTTAAGGAACTCTAAGGGGTAGAGATGGCCTGGTCACCTTAGTATAGGCCTTCTTACAGAGAAGTGGGTGTAGGGAAGAGAAACGGATGGCCTGGGACAGGTAAGTTGAGAAGTTCCTTGGGGTTCTAAATGTCCTTTTGTACAGCATGTAGTAATGAAGATATGCATCCTCAAAGCATATTATTATGGGTTTAGACAGAGAAACTAAAAGATTTCCTATAGCATCTGAAAGAAAATCAGTAATAATGATGACTCAAGTACTCTCAACCATACAGCATCTTTCACAAAATGAACTTGGAAGGATCAGGTCCCTGCTGAGCAGTCCAGCTGGGAACACAAGGTTGCAAGATCACAGCAGAGAAGGTAGAGATCCCTCTTTCAGACCAAAGGCCATTGTGCTTGGAGAAGATCTGGCTGGTGCTTCATCTTGCCAGCAGAGCTGCATTAACACAATGTCTTTGGCAGCTCATCTTTCCATTCCTGGTCCCCAGTAACATAGAGGCTTTGATTCTTTCCAAGCTTCTCTACAAACTTTCCCATTTTATTTTTATTTTTTGTCCTCCTCTACTCAAAAGTACTCTCTCCTGTTTATGGTCCTGTCTGTGCTAGGTTTCTGTTCTGGAGAGTCATGAGCCCTTGGAGACCTTTGAGCCATTGTTCTCATGTTTTGTGTTAAAGCTGCCTGGGAGCCTTGCAGACTTCTGGTAGGTGGCCAGTTTTCACTGAACAGAAGAGTGATTTTTTCAGGATTTGCCACGCTTCTGCGTTGTCTGTGGGACATCATAAGGATTGTCTGCCTTTGGTGACTGTGTGTCAGCACACAACCTGTAAAAGCAAGAGAGATTTCTTTGGTTGGCTTGTCTGGCATGTTGGAAATTAGGATTCTTACATGGGCGTTTGTGGTTATCTTTGTGGTTTAAAGACAGGAGTCAATCTTGCTCTCTACCTACCAGTGATGATACCAGCATGAGAGGTCTAGTAAATGTATACAAGAAAAGCAACTTGTCTTGTAACGGAGTTGTCTTCAAATACCCAAGGCCTAGCTTGAGCAGAAACCTCAGAGCTATGAAAGCTTGTGTGAATGGGACTTTGTTGTTGTCCCTTTGTGTTGAAGCCTTTTGCTTGTAAGCATGGTTGGGTAGAGGACTTTCAGTGTTTAAATTTGAAACAGCAGCCCTTCTCATGGAGGAATTGTAATTTGAAGGGTATAGAGTAAGTGTGATGACTGTCAACCTGGGAATTGAAGCCTGTTGATTACCGAGGCCTCGAGAGTTGTAAGCTAACGCGCTTCTCCTGCAGTTACTGATTAACCAAGCAGGAGCTTTGCTCCAGCCAAAGGAGCTGGGGCCAGAAGATGAGCACATACATTTAATACAAAAGATCGGTATATATATATATTTTTTCTGTGATGTTTTCCGTTGGGATTGCACCATTATTTCGCTGGCAGTCCTAAAGGGATCCGCTCTTCAAACGAGAGTGGTGTCGTAACATTGCTCTCTGCAGGGTGAGCCATGTCATCAAGGCTGGGCTCTTCCTTGCTTGCAGTTCTCTCCCACAAGAAGCGTGAATGAAAGTTGTTCTTTTATAGTGAGCTTTTATGGTGGTATAATCTCTTGCAGTGATCTGACGGAGCCATCCACAACTGTTGATCTTTATGGAGGTGAACAAAGCTTTTTTTTTTTTTTTTTTTTTTTTTTTTTCCCTACTAGTTTGTGGGTCTTCAGAGCAACGAAATGCTGACTCTGCCTCTCAGTTGGATACTCTGCTGCCAGCAAACAATTTTAAGAATGATCTTGCCATGTCTGGTTTCCGTCCAGTACTCCACCTCCTGATTTCAGAAGGTTGTCCTGCCTGCCCTTTGCTCTGGGGGGGGGGTTCAAAGTGCAGCCCTGAAAACGAGCCTGCAGGCCCCCTTCCCATGCAGCGGTTACGTGAGGACAGGGATGATCAGTTGCCCAGTTTTATTGCTTGTGAATTGCTTGTCAGCGATTTCCAGTCTCCTACAAAAAAGGGAAGACAATCTTCTGCCGGTGTGAACTTGTTCTTGATAAAAATTTATAATCTGGCACTGAGAGTAGGTGTGGCTGTGGGGTTTAGGCAAGCTGCAGGCTTAGTTCTTCCTATCTAGCCTGGGACATCTTTCCGTTTGAAGCAGGTACAGCACTTAGTTACAATTCCTGTACACAGCAAGTGCAGACGGGCCTTAATTTAGTATTAGGGCATCCAGTAAGAGCCCTCGGTTAAATTTGTGCTAACTGAAGCTAGCACTGAAGCTAGGCCTGACTTGTGAGTTATTCGGTAGCTCTGACTTGAACAGTCAGACTCTCCATCAGTTACTAAATGTTTGCTCATTTGCAGGAGCAATGACAAGGTTAAAAACTTTCTTGTATCATATGTTTTCATGTGACTGTTACATAGATCACAAGATCCCAAGTTTTATTCATTTTCCATATGATCAAGTGATAAAGTTGTCTTCTCTGTCATAGTTTAGGACTGACAGTTTTGTAGGTCTTTCTGTTAATTTTATGAAGGACCAAGGTGTGTGTGTGTGTGAGCTTACGATAGCCAGTGTGGAATTGCTTTGCCAGTAGCTTACAGGTTTAATCCATCTTGTGTTGTACTGACAGGAGAACCTGGAAACCAAGGAGTTGCACAGTTTGCCCCGTGGGCAGCCCTGCTGAGGGGTGAAGGCAGGCTGAGGCCTCCCAACGTGGGAATCCCCTGAGGTTAGAGTTTGAGGAAGGCAGCTGGGGCAGTGAAAAGACTTAATTACCTTCCTAATGGATGCAGTCTCCAAAATCTACAACAATCTGTTGCTGAACGCCAATCATAGGGTTGAACCTGTCAGTGCAGTTGTAGGGTGTGCAGCCAACCTGGAGCAATACAGTAGCTTTCTTCCTGCTTTCCCCAATGCCCCTGGGGTTAAAGGTGGGGCTGAAGGATTCCCTGTGCTCTGTGATGCATCACAGATGGGAATCCTGATCTCTTCTCCTCCTCTCTGCAGGAGCACACCTGCAGTGTATAGGATGAGATGTCTACCAGGAGAGCTCTGATGTCAGCGGCTGTATTCTCTTAATGTTTTTCTTGCTTTCCAGAACAGCTGTTTTGAATTTTCCAGTTTTTGCTGTAAACTTTGAACAAGCTTTCTCTTTTATGTGTGAGAGAGAGGCTGGGGGTGGGGAGGGGGGAAGACGCACATACGTTTGAGTGTTGAAGGCACTTTTCTGACTCCTGGCTTGAAAGCTTGGTTTGGATTTGTTACTTGCATGCTGTTTGAATGTGGTCCAGTGGTAAGCGGCCTTAATATGTTTCTTCTTTGTAAATCATCAACCTCACGTCTTCCAGTAAAGGAAAGAATTTGGGAGAATAGCTTCCAAGAGTAATAGCCCTCGCAGCCCCACGCAATGCGCAGGCTCCAACCCAAAAGTTCCAAGGAAAATATTCAGAAAGGGGGAACTTGTCTAGCTGTATCCCTGACCATTTTGCAATGAAGACTATGGGGCTTTGAAGAGAGATCAGTATATATATATATTTAAAGAGAGATATGTAGCTATCCTGGAACTAATAACCGTTTCCGAATGTTTAAACTAAACTTAGAACAGAGACATGAACAAAATCTTTTATTTTCCAAGTTTGTATTGACAGTGCTCTGTAGTCAGTTTAGTCCTTTTTCCTCCATCCAAATAATCCTGAAAAATCACTTAGAGGTATTGGAGGCTGCCTTCTAGTAGCCTGCCTTCTACTTGCATCTACCTCCTGACTAGTGGGAAGAGCTGGGTGCTTTGAGAAGTGCTTCAGGTGGAGGATAGTGAGCACAAGGCCAGTGTGAGGCAGCTGGTGGGCCTGGGCACTTGGGTGGCATTTATACTGAGCATGGGACTGTGTGTGTGTTCCTCTGAGCAGTACTAAAACCCGTGTCCTGCCAGTTTGTGGAGGAAACCTCAATGTGAGCATTCTTTCAGGAGGGAAGTAAATGCTCTAAACTGAAGAGATTCCTTTAACAAATGTGGTCAATCTTAACTGTGCTCTCCAGCACTGCAGCTAGTACTTGAAGCAAGGAGTGAGTGTGTACTGTGCTTAAACAAGTGTTTCCACAGCTAGAGGCAGCATGGAGTTCTTGGAGCAGGGAGAGCTCTTGCTGTCGTAATGCTCATGAGAAAGAAATTCTCATCTCTCAGTGTTTTCTGTGGGTTTGGGGGTGGTCAGGACATGAAAAACCTAAAGATATGACTACCTAAAAGAGTTCTTACAGATAGACGCATTTTTTTTAACCTCATGATGACTTAAGCTAATGCATGTATTAGCTTTGTTTTTCCTATTCCTGTTTCTTCCAAAGCAGAAGATGACCCAAGGAAATCAAGGGCATAACTATGCTTCAGGTGAATTGAGAGAGAGTTGGCAGGGATAATGTAGAGAGACCATAAGTCCGTAAGCTACATGAGTGCATAATGGCTAAACTGGCTTTTTAGATAGTGTTTGATGCAAGAGGGAGCAGGTGGTGGGATTGATGGGGAAGAGTCCCCTTACATAATAAGAGTTTGTGCTGGCTTCACCTGAGATGAGAAGCAGACCTCTCCATTTTGCCAAGATGTATGGTGTTTGCCATCAGCGTGTGTTTTACATTCATATTACCCTCTTCATTGGTGAGTTAGAGGAGTGTAGCCAAGAGTGCCTTGCCCTTGAAGGGGAAGTGTTTGGGCAGTACAAGGAAATTCAGAAGATGAAAAGTGTGATGCCTTCCCTTTGTGCCTCAGTTATTTTGCTCTAGAGTGAGGACTAATTTTTGTTCCCTTTCATTCCATCTTCTGGATGGTTTAATGGGAGCCAGTATGTTTCTGCTTTTCCCCTGTAATTTTAGATATATAATAGGAATTGGGTTTAATCTTCATGTAACAGCTTTCTTTCATGATGATTGCAACTTTCTGTAGACGCAGTCCCTGTAATGACTCAGATTTTTGTTTCTCTTGCCCTGAGGTCTTTGTCTGTTGATATCTAGTGTTTTCGTTCTCCTTTCTGAAAATCAATGCTCAGTACTCCTGGCACTGCTTAGCAGAAGGTGGAGAAAATCAGGGAGAGACAAGGAGACACTAGCTACAGGTGACATGAGGCCATCCACTAGACAAGGAGTGGAGATAGAGTTAAGGTGAATGTCCTAGTAGTTAATGGTTTATTCTGTGTAGCTTTATGGGTACTAAAATTACTGCTGTAAAGTTCATTGTCGAGTGATTTCTAACCCCTTACTGACCCAGAAGTTTTTAGTCTGTTTGTTTTCTTGCTGTGTCAGAGGCACCATTTATCCTTTTTATCCCATGTGTCTTGGCTTTTGTTTTCGGACAGCTTTAAAGTAACATGCAGTTTATGATTGATTGTGCGCTAAATGTTTTTCTGTTTTGCTGGGCTGAAAACCTTAGTAGGCAAATGTTTAAGTGTCAAGCCTGTTGTTATTGCTTAAATTTCCACTCTTGAGGGATGTGCAAGTAGTTCTCCCTTCTTAGAAGTGACAGGGTGGTAACCAAAGTAAAGCTAAAAACCTTGGCTCTCCCAGGAAAAAGGAAGTCTCGAGCTTTGCCTGTTCTAGCTGGAAAGATGGTTTTGCACCATGGGCAGGTTGGTTACTCTTGTGGCTAATGCAATTAGAGCTCTTAATTGCCATCCTTTCCAAGGAGTCTTGCGCGGTCTGGTAAGAGGGGAGATGTGGCATAGATCCAAGTCTGGTCTCGCTGCTGGTGAAATTTGGGATGAAAGGGGTGGATGAGCTGGGCTTTTGCCCTCATTCTATGTATGTTGCCGGGATGTGGGGAAATAGCAGCTCGCCAGCCTGCTGTTTGTCAGCTGTTATGGGGTAAGTGAGGTCTGTCGTCTTGATAATGCAGTCATGCTCTAGGGTTGTGCATGTTAACACTTCTACGTGGCACACTCCTGCTTTTTTTTTGAGTATGTTACAGAGACTGGGTTCTGCCACGTCTGTGGTGGTTGTGCTGGGCCCAAGCGTACCCCAGGGTCGAGGCTGGCCCCTTGTAAATGACACAGCCGAAGGAGTCTGTATCCTGGTGATATCATCATCGCTGCATCTCTCCATGCTTCCGTTAATGACTTCCATGCCTGATTAAAGTGTCTGTTAGAACAGAAGCTCAGTGTTGGACTCATAATCAAGGGCACCATTGTGTTGTGCTAGCAAGAAGTTTTGCTGTGGCTGGGATCGTATTGCTCCGTCTAGCTCATCCTGTCTTTGCTTTCTTTGATGTGGAAGGTAGGAGCGGGATGTAGGAGCCGAGAATTTTGCTGCTTGGTCAAGGCCTGATCTGTTTTCTCTTCGTTTTCCAGGGATTAGGCTTGTGCAGGCAAGGGATGGACAGGGACCAGGTCATTCTTCTTCCCTTGGCTAACCAAAAGAAGGGGTGAATGAATAGTGTCCTCCAGTGAAGCTGTAAATTCAGAAATCCCATTGGGGAAGTTGCTATCAGAAGTGATGGGAATAGATTTCCTGTTTAAGAGAATTTACTTTTTCTTAATTCCTAATGCTTTGTTGGAACAGGGAGATGAAGGGCATGAAGTGGAGTAGGTCGAACGGCCTCTGAAGGACGCCCAAGGTTGAGATGGGAGTGTCGCAACCTCAGAGCTGCTAACCATTTGAAGTGGCATGTGGTCGATGTGTCATTGCCCTTGCCCCCACTCAGGCACATTTTTACCTGTGACATACCAAGCAAATCGCCGTCTGCCTCAGGTGGGGAAGGGCTGTTAAACCTGTTTGACTTCGAGTCAGTCATTCTGGGCATTCTCTTCGTCTGCTCGGGTGAGGGTCAGGAGCCTGCAGAAGCCACCCGCTTGTTCCCGCTGATGTCCCCTCTGCAGGACCAGCACTTAAGGCAGAAGCTCCTGTGGTGGTGAAGTTGGTTGGGTTTAGTAACTGCTCACAAAAATAGTGCGTGATGTCCCTCCAGGGTCAGATAAGGACGCTGCAATGCTTGGGAACGATGTTTGAAGATCTTATTAGGGAAGAAATTGAACATTAAATTAGGGTTCTAGTTTGATTTAAAACTAGATACTAGGATTACTGCTGTTTGTGTTTTTTTTTTTTTTTTTTTTTTTAAAAAAAGCTTTCAAATTCTTGAAGCCAATAGTCACGTGCCGCTTTTCTCTGTCAGAATAAAATGGTTTTAAGATAGGTAGCCGACTGCATTAATGTCCATCAAAATGCCGAGTTCACAGCGAAGAACTGGTCTATCTGTGTCATGTACACGTGGATGTGTCTTGACAGTGATAATGTCTCAGTATATTGGACATCTTTAGCAGGTGACTGCTAATAATCATACTGAACAAAGTGATGAACGCTTCTGTTTGCATCTATTTTATTTTCCAGCTATTGCAACTACCTACAAGACTGAGACAAGGCTGAGCACGGGAATCCGGAAACTCTGAAAAGAGGGAGGGAAAGTGAGAGAACTGCTGTTGTTCAATGCTTGAAAGAAGGCTAAAGCACAAATACAGAAAATAAAAGCTATGATAGAAAATCAGGGAAAACAAATAAAACCTACTGATTCAAATGATAACTAAAGTATCTGATCTTGGTCTGTTGCTCTTGCCACAGCTAACGTGCTCCTGATTTGCTGTTTGTGCTTTTGGTGTGTCTCAGTGATCCATTTAATGTCACTAAAACAGGTGCCACAGACATGGGCAAATCAGCTTTCTTCTTACTGTTCCAGCGAAGGATGTGACTCATTGCTGCAGTGATGGTTCATTTAGCAGAGCACTTAAACTAGAAGTGTGGAACTTGTCAGGGTTTCCAGCGATAACTATTTCCTTTGGATATTTCTTGTGTTATGCATGCAGCAAGGAAAATTTTGTGTGTGGACACTGGTCTTTTAAGAATTGATTTGCAGGACATAAGTTTAATTTATGTGAGCCTCAACACAGGTAGCTGCTTGGTAGTAGAAGCCCAACTAGATTCGAACCTACAGAAGAATATTAAATTGATCCCTTAATCTGTCAGTTCATTTGTCACTCCTGTTTTCTATTTGGATGTTACTAGTTTTGGGATGTTTTTGGGAAGGGCACTGGGAAAACTTGCAAACATTTTTCAAACAAAAGATGGTTTGTCTTCATGGCTGGAAGGGCTGATTTGGACACTTGCACTGATTTTTTTTTGTTGTTGTTGTTTGGAAAACTGAAGTTCTTAGAAGTTAGATGGCCTTGGCTTTCTTTGTTCTTTCTTCCGTCTCAGACATCTGTATCAGCTCTCTCACCGAGCTCTTTATCTTACTTGGCTTTTCTGTGGATGCCTGGAGGCCTTGGCTCACATTCTCAAGAGTGTCCACTGGTTCAAGAAGCCATCACTGCTATCAAATTACCTTGACAGCTGTTGTCCCATTTCATATTTGCCATCCCCTCCCCCTGGCTCCCTTGTGATTTTTGGCAGAAACTGTGGCTATTGAGCAATAAAACTTGGATCTGTGAATCCTGTTGCTGGTGGGAAAATGAGATGAGAGCATACTAGTTAATGCCTTGCAACTTGACTTCTTGCTGATGTATAATCGGTAGCATCTTTCTTTGAAAACAAAACCTACCACTAGCTACTCTGTTTGTGGTTCAAGTAGATGGTTCATTTACTGTTCATCTGGAGTTGTTTGGTAGGTGCTGCTCTCCTAAAATAGCACACTCTACGTAAAGATACGCATGACAGGCGGGCTCTTGATCTGAAGCCTTTGACAAACTCCTATGCCTAAGGACTGCAAAAACAGCTGGGATGCTAATGGTAATGAATATTCCTACAAAAGTAGCCTGTAAGGGCACTGTTCGCTTTGTCTTCATGTTAGCATTGTTCATGATCCTGCCCCTGCTTAACCAGAAATAGAGCTCATGTAGTACCATTTAATAGACTTTAAAGATGACCCTACAAGAAGCAATAGGTCTTTCTTAGATTTGAATTAACAAAAAGTTGAAGTGTTATATAGGGGTGGTTCTCTTGTGTTTGGGGATTTCATTGCCTTTTCTTTTAAATACAACCATAAAACACTTCTGACAACTGACAAGTGGGACCAACCATCATAGGAGAGCTGCCGTCTCTGTAATCCTTGCCTTTGAAGATGCTTGGCATTACCTTTGTCAGTTGTTTGCGAAGTTGGCTGATGCATGGCATGTTCTAATCTCTACTGATCATTCCTCTTGTCCCTGTTGGAACATGTCAGCAACTAAATTTTGTGTAACACACTGGAAAAATTAGGGAGGAAGGAAGGAGCAGATCTTAATTGGAAAGATGACTGACAGAAAACGATTAAGGTACACAGAACGCTCAGTTCTGAGGAACTCATACAGGGAAAGCATATAAAAAATCTGCTTGCAGTGTGTGTGATTTACTAGCTGATAACATCAGTGTGAAATGTAAAGCTTGTAAAAGTCTGGATCAGACCAGCCTTAATGCATGTCTTACAGCTCCCAAATTGCTGTGCCGAAGGGGGAAGCCTAGGCTCCTACTGGCACACGTGCTGGGACTGTTTTGAGCGTGTTGTTGGAGAAGGGTGTTCTGAGCAGTTGGTGAATAGTTCTGCTGCGTGTGGAGTGAACTCATCGCTCTGGTCTGGGGCCGTAAATTTGAGGGATGGTAGCCCAGGGCCTCATCCTGGTAGGAGCCGGTGGGCTGTGGCATGTCGTGGGGTCCCAGCATCTCGGGTGCAGTGGGGTCCTCTCAGGACGTGGTGAGGAGGAGCCGGGGTACAGCATGACCAGCTGGGAGCATGAAAAGCGTGGGGTTAGAGATGATGTCCTCTGACTTTGGAAAATCACTATTATGTCAACATTACCCTGGAAAAGAAATATAAGGGAATAAAATAGAGAATGGATTATATCTAGATGCAAAATGCACGAAGTGCCCCACTGCTAGCTGTCACACTTGAGCTGCAAGGTGGGATGCTCAGGTTTTTGGTTGACATACGGGGAAATAACTCTCTACTGACTTTTTTTTTCCTCTGTTCCTCTGAAGAAAACAAACTCACAAGGCCTCAATTTGGTGTACAACTTCAGTAAAGAGTTTTTTCTCATAAAGAAAAAAAAGGTAATTTATCCTTCCTGCCTTGCATCCCTTGATATTCTAACACTTAATGGAAGTGTAAATAAGGTGCTTCTTGGGCTGGTCACTTAACGGAGATCACAGAAAGCACTAGAAATACTTGAGTTTCCTGCAATCGCTGGCAAGTCTTGCGTTACGCAGCTACGGTTATTGTAGCAGTAGGGGACTTGTTAGTTTTCCAACTGCAGTTCCCAGTGAACGTGTCTGCTCTGCGGTGTGGACTCCTGCATGTTCAATGTTAAAATAGTTCTATAGCTTTCAGGCATCTTGCATTTCAAATATGGGTGGAGAAACAAGTGTTGGCCTTTAAGGCAGAGCTTTCAAAGCTTTTCAATATCAAAGGCCATGTTGACAACTTGGCAAGCGCTTGTGGGCCCATGTGTGTTAGATCTTTAGGATATGAGCTGATTTGCTGCAGGCGTTGGAAAGGATGTTTTGCATTGTTCAAGTGTATTGTCAGGTGTGTTATGCCCCGTCTTTGCAGCGTGGCTGCTGAAGTCTCCTGCTTTTGTGCTAGCCTTGGCTCTCTTTCCCTTCAGCCACAGATGGGGTTAACTTGGTGCTGCGGTCTCCTCCAGCTCCTGTCTTGCTGTCCAATCTCTTCTGCTTAAACTGCCCTGGTGGAGAGTCCCAGCCCCTGCTGCAGGGCTGTGGCAGCTTTTGGGGAGCATGCCAGGCTCAGTCAGCAGGTCACAGGGTGGAAGGAAGAGCTCAGCCTCTCCCTGGTGTGGGAAAGTGGTAGGGTTCTGCAAACCCCGGAGAGCAGCCGGTTCGGGCAGGGCAGAGCCTGTCTATCCTGGTCAAGGTCTCAGAGGTCTTACCAGGTTACTTGTTTGTTGACTGAAATACCAGCGTGTAGCTTCCGCTCTACTCTTGCACTTTCCAACCTTACTGAACGGCTGCTCTGCTTTCTCATGCTGAGTGCAATAACTTTGCTCAAAGACTGCAGCAAAATATCACCTTCAGATGGTGGAGAAACATCTTACCGGTACTTCATGACCTGTGCTGTACCTCTGTAAGGAGGCTTATTTGCGCTTTGAGGCAAGTACGAAGCTCAGTGCTACAACAGATTGTAGAAGGATAAATGCACTATGCTTAGATGCACACCAGGCTTTTCATCGGCTCTGCTGCAACCAGCATAGCTATGGTGGTGCAGAGTGCGACCAGGATAATTGTTTGGGTGCCTGTCTGCCTTGTGGATAGATATTACTTGGCCAGAGCTCCATGCAAGCTGTAGCTGGCTTGCTCGCTGGAAGGAGTGAAGCTGGCATGGGCGCATCCGCTTTGATGTGTAGTCACAGGTTTTGGACTCAGGTGGAAGCATAAATGAAGCTACATTGTGCTGTGTGGAAAACTAAATGCCAGATCTGTAGCAGTTTAGAGCAGAAGCAAGTTTTCCTAACGCCTGATCATGTGCTTTCACCACAAAGACCCTGTTTCTTCTTTTACTTAACTGAAGAATTCCATTAGATCAAAAGCTAGTTAAGGAAAATAGAGCCCCATGTGGTCCTGTGTGGTTACTTAGGCAAGTGCTATTTTTAGGAATCCCAATTGAGTAAGCCCTGGCTCTCGCTGCTGTTAAAATCCATGGAAGCAAAATTAAAACTTGTACCTTCATCTCAGCCGCATGTAGGCCACTTGGCTCTACCCACCTGGTTTTTCCTCACTTGTCCCTCCCCCACCTCGTTCCCTGCCTTGCGGACATTTCTGCCTTTCCAAGGGAGAGTTAATCAGCTCCTTGGGTGGGGGAGATGTGGAATAGGGCAGGTAGGGAGTAACGAGTTGTTCGCATCCTGCACCGCAGAGGGTGATGATCGGAGATGTTAATGAGCTCTTGCCCTCCCGTTCTAGGGATGATGCTCTTTTTTCCTCCTCGCTTTAGGTTCTGTGGCCCAGTTTCACTGGTATGTGGAAGATGCTCCTTGCCTGCATCTCTGCCTACCATGAGCAGAGCCTAGGTTTGCAAAATGTGACTTGTTTGCAGCTTTTTCACCTCGGTGCTGCTGGATGAAGCTACTTGCTTGCAAAATTTTCTGTACAGTCCTTCTTGACCAGCCTTGTAGGAGCATTTAGGGGGCTGGGGTGGGGTGATGAAAAGAAAGACTTTTTTCTAAGTCCAAGAGAAGTGGCTTCCTCTCCACAACATCACGTCTCTGCTTCCAACATGCAGAATATACGTTTCATTGGTTATTTTTGTGAGTATTTATCTCTCTGTTGGAGCAGAAAAGCAGGGGAGGGGTAAGGTGGAGCGCATGGCAGGAGGAATAACAAGAGGCTAAAGCCTGAGGAAGCATTGGGAGCGTGGCTCCAGGGAAAGCCTGCTGAATGCTTTTGAGCAGACTGGGAAGGCTGAGAAATGTAAGTGGGTACTTTGTACAAACAGTATGAATCAGAACAAAGTTATTTTTCTATAATTTTTTATTTAAGAAAAAATATTGTGAGGGAATCACTCTGCCACAATTGTAATTAGAAGAATAAATTTGTAAGGGCCTGGGTATCTGTTGGGAGTGCTTGGCTCAGAAGTGAGGGTGAACAGTGTCTTGAGTCTGAAGACCCTCTGCTGGCTCGTAATTTCCTTCAGATTATGTGATCACTGCTTGAAGAAGCCTGTGTCTAAACAAAACCTTTCTGAGGTCTTGTGTCAGGGCTAAAATTTGCATTACTGGGCTGTGAGAAGACATTGTATAAAGCTCTTCTACCTAAACTCAACTTTCTGCTGAGTATTTATTCACAGAGACCAAAAAGGATGTGGTTACTGCTTCTCAGGGCTAGAATCTTTTTCTATCTTGATGATTTCCTGCTTCCAATCACAGAACAGAAGCCTAAGGAAATAATCCCAAATTCTTTGAAAAATGTGGAACAGATTACCAACCAAGATGCCCTTCCCACGGACTGGTGATCAGAAACAGCATCGATATTGAACCGCTGCAAAGATTGACTGTACAAAGCTGCAAGGCGGGGAGCCAGGAATTACGGTCATGCAATATTAATCACTTTCCTTGCAGAAGAAGAAACTGAGGCAGCTTAACTGAAGAACAGGCCACTGTCAAGCCACAGGGTAGACTTAGAGGGATGCAGTGTCCCATGGTGACAACCACTGAACTGCCTGGCAAGATGTGACATCAAGCGAACTGAACAGACACAGCATTTCTCACTTGTAACTGGAGAAGAAAATGTGCATTGTGATGCTGTTTAGTCTGTCAAACCAGTTCTGTAAATGTACTTTTTTGCCAAAACTCACACTTTCTGGGTGGCACTGCAATGTGTGACTTTGCGAGCTAGCATGCTAGTCAGCTTTTTCTGACTTTTTTTTCTTCTCTGAAAGTTGTTGCTTCACTAATGGTATTTTCCTATGAATTTTATTATTCTTTGACATCCCACAACTGTATTTTGTGATTTAGTGTGGCTTTTACCTTAACTTCCTGTTGGGATATAGGGTGGCATAGGCACCGTTGGTAGCATGCCTTTGTTTTGAAGAGAGATTGTAATTTTAAGGTAGATGTTTTCCAAGGGACAGGTGAGAACTGCAATTTAAGAGCAGTTAAATCCCAGCAGTGTTTTTAATTGTTTTCTTGTGATGGAAATTTTCTGAAAAATCAACTGTGGAGATGTGTTTTACAAGACACAAAGCAGAAAGCAAAAGCTGACTGAATTTGAAAGGCTGAGAGCCATGGTGTTCATTCAGCATCATGTTTGACTTCAGCTGAAGTGAGAGGGAATGGTTAGTTCCAACTGTGTTACCTTTAAATGGCAAATAGCATTGCTATTCATACCTTGCTGCGGTCCCATGCCTCTCCTCTGAGGGAGGAGGGTGACTTTGATGCTTTTGAGAGCTGCAGGGGGTGTGAGAAGGCTGGCGGCAGGAGGGCACTGTGCAAAGCTGGCAAAGAGCAGCTCAGCAGCAGGGCTTCAGCTCTTGCATCACCAGCTCGCACCTCTTCAGGAAGGCACCTGCAGCTCTTATTCCCCAGTAGACGACATAGTAGTGAAGGTTAAGCAGGGAAGGCTGCCTGCATTGGGAATTAAAACATCCCCCCAAATCCCCCTGCTTTGTTTCCCCCTCCCAGCCAAGCTGTGTGGAGGGAGAAGCTGAGTCACGTCAACCTGCGTTGCAGCCTGCTTTGGGTAGGGCGGTCGGAAAACTGTGTCACTGCAGCCCAAGAGAGCTGTAGGAACAGCAGTGTGGTAATATATTAAAATTACATCAAAGGCTTGGGGAGATTTTAATGAGATCAGCCTCGTATTTATTTTCATGGCTAGGAGCAGAAATAACTGAATAATGTCATGGAAATATTTCAGAATGGGGAGATGTAACATCCAAGGCTGTCTTTGTGGTGGCCAAAAGCATTGTTAACTCCAGGCTGGCTGTCCCAATTTAGGGAACTGAGTGCTTGTAGGTCAAGGGCTTGGGCAGAGCAGAGGCCTGCTGAAGGCCCTCGAAGTGCCAAAGCCAGGTGAGAGTGTCAGAGCACTCCTTGCCCAAGCTTTCCCCTTCATGACAGCAACGTGGCAAATTCATTATGGTTTTTCCTTGCTGACAGATAGGGGGAAGACTTCCAGTCATTTCAAGACCTTACATTTTTAAGGATGCCCCAAATTGCAGGAGAATTGATATTTTCTTTGCAATCATTTCACCATCCTCTCCTGTCCTTCCTGTTCCCTAAACTCGTTTCAGCTCTCTGCAAAGCTTTGCGCTCCTTCATACGTGGGTGCCTGTGGGATGCTGAGGGTGCTCCCAGAGTCCTGTTGCTCGGTGGAGGTTGTGGAGGGCAGCATGTGCCTGTGTCAGCAAGCTGTTGGTAAAGATTGTGTTTGTGGGAAGGTTTACGTGTACTCCCTTGTGTTTCTGTGGTCTCATCCTCTCAAGAGGCCACACGTGCTATTGTTAGTGCTGCAGGTACTGTATTCATGCACATAGGAGCCCAAATATTTTATTTCACTTTGCTTAAAATTAGGAGAAATCTTACTTGTCTGGTCAGAGGCTGGTTTGAAGCAGTGTGCTTGGCCATAACAGAAACAAACCGATCTAATCTGGTAATCCATGTGCTGCAACTGCTGGGCTAGTCTGTGGTTTGTGGAGGTCATCTGTCTGTCACTTCTCAGCAGCAGCAAAGGCTTTAGGTGCTAGAGCTTGGGCCCTGTCCCTGCAGCTTCAGGGGCATGCATTGCTGGGTGGATGTCCCAGAAGGGTCAGGAAAGCCACAAGCTGAATGAACAGTGAATGTATTTGGCAAAGCCTTTGCATCTCCCATAGTCATCTCAAGTCAGTGGTGGCTGGTGAAGATGCAGATGTCAGGCTGGAACAGTGTAGTCTGACCCCTGCGTTCCTCCTGAGCTCTGGATTGTCCTTACTTTGTCCCCTTTAAAGGCAAACTTTGTTAGACATTATAGTCTGACCCTGAAACATCACTTTAATCTGCCTTTGATCAGAGAGGAGATGCTTTTAGATTTCCCAAATGCTTTAATTGCCTTCTGTATTGTCTTTTCATGGCTTAAATTGGACACTTAAACATATAACCAAAACTCTGAGTCTCTGAGCTCCTTAAAGTAGTGTATGAGGATTGTCTTCGTCCTGCAAATGCAGCATTACACTTTGATAGAAAGAGGATAATAGAATGCGACTGCCTGAGATGAGCAGTTGCTTCATCGTGCATGACAGAGCAAATCAATTTTCCTCCCATCGCTTTTCCTCTTGGGAGATAACATGCCAAAACAGTCAGTACCCTGTACTCTGAAGGTTCAGGATTAGACAAATGGCACAGTGAGGTTATTTCTGCCCCCCTCCCCGCCCCCCCCCCCCCCAATGGCTTAAATAATTCTGCCTTTGAAAGTCTTAGCACAGGAGGTCAGATGTCCTAAGAGTACATTGTGAGTTTACTGCTTCACTAATAGATTGCTAGTTGCTTTTTACTCTTGTGATCTCAGATGCTTTTTAGAATTCTGCAGGCAGACGAGAAATGTAGCTGTCTTAAGCTTTAAGGTGCTTGCGAAGAAGATTTGGCACAGCTATGTGTGTTCTGTTTACAGAGAATCTCTTCTGGAAAAGTGCTTTTTTCTTCTATCAACACAAGTGTTTTCTCGTGTTTTCTAACATGAAAAGTAC
This sequence comes from Oxyura jamaicensis, assembly GCF_011077185.1. NCBI lineage: Eukaryota > Metazoa > Chordata > Aves > Anseriformes > Anatidae > Oxyura > Oxyura jamaicensis. The sequence continues at coordinate 22,880,044 of NC_048898.1, forward strand.
AACATTGTACTGTTAAATGAATTATTAAAACTGTTGTGTGAAACTGGCATATGCACCATCCCTCAAGGAGAGGGAAATGAGATAGCAATCATTTTAATCTATCAAATGTTGTGTTGTAGAAAGAGTAATGCAATCTAAGAAGACTTGCTATGAATTTTAAATAGGGGTAATGGAAGCAGTATGGAATTTTAAACAGTATGGAAGCAATCCATGCACATTTAGGAGAGAAACTTAGGAAACTTAGTGTGGGGGATGTGTAAGACCAGGGTGTCAACAAGTGAGTTTTTTGGTTGTCTCTGGTAGTCTAGTGCCAATAAAGGCACCACATTTTCAGGTGAAGCTCTGCTACTGCTGTTTAAGAAGGATAAAATAAGAAATGCTCTTCACAAACAACTTTGTGCTTTACTTATGGTGGCCAATAGTTCAGTTGCATCATGAAGTTACTGAAACATCCTGAAGGTTTCATAGAAAGGCATGATCTAGAATATTACTACATAAAACTTCAGGTTACAAGAAGGTAAGAGCTAAAAGCAGGCGGTTGGAGTAACTGTCTTGAATAACTACTCATAAAAACTCCTAATTAGCACTAACTTCTGTAGATGGCAAGAATGCTGCTGTTTATGCCTGCAGGTGTCTAATTTGTAATACTGCAACTGCAGCTGAGTCATGAAAGTGTGGGTACCTTAAAGTTGATGCGCTGCACTGGGCTTCTCAAGAAGATGCTTTGCACAGCACAGAGGATAATTTATGAAACTGAAAATGTTGTAGAAGAAATGATGTGCAAAGGCTTCTTTTTTGATGGGTCAACTGATCACTCTTCACTTGATAGGCGTTCGTAAGGTCTCCAGCTGAAGCACACCCACTAGTTCCCTGCAAGCACAAAATGTACTCGTGGGTAAGCCATGTGTAACCTGTCCCTATTTGTTGTTAGCCAGCTCAGCAGGTCCGTTGTCCTCTGTTTGTGTGCCCTATAATGTACTTTTACAAATTTTAGAAGAAAAAAGTTCTCTCAGCATGCAGAACTGAAGGGAACCACAGAATATATAGCTTGAAAAAGCCAATCAGAGATCTCTTAAGCCTATCGAGTTAAGGATGTCTTTTCTGGGAAGAACTTCCGCAACCTATAAAGTACTCCATCCTGGAGTAAGCTGCTTTGTTCAGTGCCACACTATGTTACTAATCTCAGTTGGATAGCGGGGCTCGCTTTCTCTGTCAGGCACCTCAGGAACAATCTATATGTTTTTATAGAGCACTTGGGGTGGCTTGAGGTGGTAGGCCTTACCTGCTGTTTTTTTTTTTTTTTTTTTTTTTTTTTTTTTTTGTGCATCAGTTTTTGTATAGACTTTTTCAGGTGAAAATGAATGCATGCCAACAGTGAGGCAGAAAGGTATTAAAGACTGACACTTATTTAGTGATCCCTTTGCAGCCAGAAGAGCAATAGCCAGCAGTGCAGCAAGGCCAAGGTCTGCTGCCTCCACTAAATTGAAAGCAGAGATATCAACGAAGTGACTTTGCTCAACATGAAGTCTAATTAAAAGAGCTTCCACTTTGCCAGATTCTTACCAGATGTCTGTTTGGAGGCATTTGAAAGCCAGCACAGTTGCTGAAAAGAGATGTGGGCTCATTAGTCCATGAGCAGAAGACCACGGTGTGCGTTAGGCTGGTGTTCTGGCCCGCTTCAGTGGTGCTTGGTCCTTCTCTTCCAGTTGAAGGTACCCCAGTGGAAAGAGATCCTAGTGCAACTCCTGGTACCCTGTCTGTTCAGTTAGCTTGTCAAAGTAATTTTCTTATGTTGCTTTCACCAGAGGGGGACCAACACAGCATGAAGATAAAACCTGCTCTCCATCTGTTTTATCTGTAGTCATTAATTAGAAACTGGTGAAAGAAGCAGACTTTGGTTCTTTTTAATTCAGGCAGTCTGCATACTGAAGCACGGTAATTCATAGCCAAGTAGAGCTCGTGGCTGAAACTAAGATAAGCTGGGTTTGTTCACACAGTGATGGAGGCTTTATACAAGTTTTTTAGGTGCTGTGCTTCTGGATGCTTGCAAAAGGAGGCTCTTACAGTAGGAGCTTTAAAAATCCCTTTATGTATTTGCATGCCTTAATCCTCCAAATGGCTTGTATTGCAATTGTGTAGCTAGAGCCTTGGGATTTCTAGGTGATTTCTACAACTTGTAACAAATGGCACTTCCTAAATTAAAATAATCTTGAATCCTGACAGTGGGGGATGAATCACAGTATCATAGAATGGTTTGGGTAGGAAGGGACCTTAAAGATCATCTAGTTCTAGGATTTTCCTCTGTGGTGCATCTCCTTTCAGCTCTGACTTCTCTCACTGTGTCATTTCTGCAGTCTGAATTTAGGTGACAGAAAGAATTTGGGGGGGAATTACCCTCTGCATCCCATCGCTACCACTGAGCTTGTGAGCTGTATTACCTCCCTGCAGCCTCTCTGGGCATTTTTCTTCAGGTACTTGTCAGAGTGGGACCTCTGGACTTCTGAATTCAACCAGACGGGAAGCATGCCTTTTACTTTGGGTGTTAAAGTTCTGGAGAAGGTAGATCGGGAGAGGTCAGGAGATACCATATGAGGATGCAGACACAATCTAGTTTGATAAACCTTTATCTAAAGTAGTCAGAACCCATTATCCTGAGGAACTTGCCGGTTTTTACAAACTTGTTGGCTAGAGAATACATGCAGCTACTGAAAATGTGGGTTTTAAAGATAAATAACTAGACTTGCTACTTGGGTTATGTATCAGTTGTAGTTTCTTCAGAGATATTCTCAACCTAGTGCTTCTTCCAGTTCTTGTACACAATAGAAATTTATAGTAATTTCTGACTTTAAGTTCTTCTTGTCTATGAAAAATATAAACACAGAGGCAGGAATTATGTGATTTCTTTTAAACAGAGGATAGTTGTCATCCCTGTCCTGCTCCCTGCTTAGGCCCCAACTCCTTAGAAGCAGGTATTTCTGTGTTGCTGCAGTGTGCCACCTGCACAATGCTCCGCAGGCCTGAGCTCTCAATACACGCTTGCACAATGCCTGCTTCAACAAGACTACGTGACCTTCACCTACCACGGGATACATGTATTATCAAATGGGAAAAGTGTTTTAATTTCTTCATATCGGTTTTGAGAGAGCTGGATGTCCAGTTGTGCAAAGCTTCATGCAGCTACCTAGCATTGCCAAAGGAGTATTTGCATTTGTAGCTTGCTCTGACTTACCACAAATGTCCCATCTTTGAGAAGGTCAATGAAAATACATGAAAAAGGGCTCGTGCATGTTGTGCTGTTTTCTTCTAAATGGTTTGATTGTCTAAAAATGCTGTTGTGGATTGCGATGCCAAATTGAACACTGCATTTAACCTAGGAGATGTAGTCTATCACAATTCTGCTAAACCTTGACAAAATTTGAGTTTTATCAGTCAGTGGGACAGCTCGTGCTAGAAGAGCTTGAGTCAAATGGGGGTTTCTCAGGATGTCTGAAAGTGTCACTGCTTATGCTTAATTTTTTTAAAGCACCATTAAGAGGTTCCAAGAATAAGATTCTGATCTAGTTCACTTCCCTGCCTGTTTCTAAGACTGTGCAAGAAGGGAGCACAGAAACTGGCACGGTATCTCCACCTTTAATGTGTGTTCTCTGCTATTGCTCTTAGCATGGAGATCTGTAGGGATCACGCACTGTGTGCAGAGCGAGCATTTGCTGGTTCAAAGGAATCCAACTCATTTGTTGTCCTTCAGGTTATTTTTATAAAGGTGCTTTGTTGGGTAAGCAAAACATTTTTCTGAATAGGCACATATCCAGTAAGCGTCATAAGTCATGCTGCAAAGGACACAGTACGGTGGCAAACAGCCCTGGAAGTCAAGGATGTCCTTCAGGTGGGTGCGTTCTCAGCTCTCGAGCCTGCAGGTTCAGCAGCTGCTCTCAGTTCAGGTAGTTACTGTAACATGGCAGGAAAAATAAGCACAAAACCCAAACAAGTTTTTTTTTTTTTTTTTTTTTTTTTTTTTTTTTTTTTTTTTTTTTTTTTGAGAGAGAGAGAGAGCAGCATGACTTAAGGTGAAATGAGAAGTTGCATTTTCTCCTTTATTTTAGTCTGCACTGTTGATCTGTCTATGTAGTCTCAGCAGTGCTGAACGCTATCACGGGGGTTAGAGAAATGGTTCCTTCTTGCGTTGCTGAGAAGGAGCTAGGTCCTTCTAGGGTTGCTGGGCCAAGTAGCGACACTGAGGATAGTGTCCTCTTCTTACTTCACATTAGTAGCCAGTTTAGCTGACCTTACAGAGTAGATGAGAGATGTCATTCCATGTATAACTTTTTTTTGAGTTGAGAACCCCGTGGGAACTGGGACTTTTTACAGCAGAGAGATTATTGGGAAGCTTCATGTGATGATGTTGATGTCTCTTAGAGGACAGGGTCCTTTGCTTGGCAGGAAGCATGTGTTTGACCTCTCATAAAGCTATGGTCTTCATGCTGGTGGTCATTAATTCCATTCCTTTTAAGGCAGGAGTGAGATAAACTCAGTGTCTCAACCTTCCCTGGCTCCTGCTGGATATCACTGACCTGGATGTAGTCTAGAGGCTGTTTGTCTAGATGCAATTATCTTCTCCTGACAGTCCATGGAGCTCCGGTGTCCATTCTTGCACTGCTTGTCCTTGTCAGCTGTTCCTGTGGCTGTGGGGTTGTGCTGACACACCTTTCTTCTGCTGGAGTGATCTAAGCAGCCCTGGCCTTGCATGACTTCGTTCTCTGTTGTGGTACACACAGGCTGAGATTGCTGATGCCTTTGCCATCACTTGGTCATACCTGAAACTGAAAGAGGTGTGTAACCTAGACCTCCCAACAAATGGCTTATTCTCTGCTTTGAACAGGTGTGCTCTAAAATTCATTCATCTTAAACTCTGTTAAAAGCTGCTTTTGTGTTAGATCTGAGGTGTTCTTTGGTTTACTGGGCTAGCTGGCCATCTAGGGATCCCTGGCTGAAATTGCCCTGCAGAGCATGCGTCTCCCGTCCCGTGTTGGACTGTTTCCTCATTTGGAAACAGATCAAGAGAGATTTCTGTGTAGAGAAGATGAAAGTTAGTTAGTTACTACTACTTTGTGTGGTAATCAGAGCTGTGCAGAGATGCTGCTGGGAAAGGCCTTTGGGCTCAGATGCAGGCAGTGTGTATGGCAGCATGAATGATGCACCTGAGATGCCTCCACAGCTCTCAGGTGGTGGCTGAGAAGTGTGGACTTCTGATCTAGGACAACAGAAACCTAACCATCAAGTACGCTCAAAGGCAAAACCAGCCAGTCTTATTTTCAGATGACTTTTAAAACTGTGGTAGGAAGGCTTGCCAGTGCACTTGGACCTTCATTTAGTGAAAAAGGTGATGTTCCTCCTCCTGTGATGTTCTTCTACATCACTCTACATCACAGGAGATGCGTGCTACCATCTTCAGTTGTCTGAAGCACATATATTTGATTTTCACTGTGAGTTCTTTGTGCATCTCATCGAAATGGTGGGAGGTCAGACCTCAAGATTTGGTTTGCATGGATGACAGAATACTGGTGTCAAGACAAGCATGCTTTGTTTAAACTACTTGCATTGAAATGGCCGTGGTACCGTACCATCTGTTGCTGTGAGGGGACACTAATTTTTTCTTTTTTTTTCCTATTCGCAAAACTCTCTTGGAAAAGATCCATACACCAGTGTTCCAGGTTATTGTATTCAGTGTATAATTAGTGATAGCGATGCAAGTCAACGCTGTTTCCTTAGACCCTACAGAGGTCAGTTTCTAAGTGAGGATGAAGTGCATTTTGCATGTTTGCATCCTGTACAGTGCAAGTAGTTTCTGATATGACTTAACTGTGTGGCAATGTGAAGGCTTAGAAAACAACTTACCTTTTTCACTATTGCTAATGCATGTGAGAAATGTTTAGAAACTACCTCAATCTTGAGTGAAAGGCTGCTGATGAGTTAAAAAACACTTGTTCTTCTGTAATGGCAAATACTTGGAATCCTGTTCCTTCGGGGCAACTGTTCTTTGACTCATCATTGCTAGCAATTCTTCAGTGGCTATAAAATGATGCAACATTATATTTGTTAGGCATAAATGCACCTATGAAATTGTTCCCATGCTAGAAAGCAAGCATCTTTGCAGTCTCCTTTGCTAGTGCTGACCCCACTAATTCAACTCTCCTTATTTGGCAACATCAAAGCTGATAACATAGATGCTGAGTTTGAGTTCCACAGAGATGACTCAGACAATGATTTCTGTAAATCATCAGATAAAATTGATAAAGTGGCTATAAATAATAATAAAAAAATTCCGCTTAAAACAGAGGAATTCAGAGTTTGAATCAGGTTGCTTACCTAGGACACTGGCAAAACTCCAAGATAGGCCTAATAAGCAGCGTTAATAAATATTGCGGGTTTGAATTCACCTTTAATCCTGAGTAAAGGATGGAATAGTGAGTGAAAATGCAGGTTGCAGGAGCTGGGTGATTACTTGGAAGACACCTGCTTATTGAAGGCAGGAAAGGACGGAGAATGTATAGTTTCTGTGCTGTAAAACAGCATGCATGAATGCAGTTATTGGTACTGAATTTGGGGTGTGGTAGGAGGGGGCCTCTCATGCTCAAGGATTTTCATGGAATTGTATGTGCAAACAGCCAGCCTACCCGTGGATATGATAGGGCTAAGTTCTACCCCCACACTTGCAAAGCCACTCAGACCTCCTGTAAGGAGTGAAAAAGATGCTCTTGCTCTGCAAACTTCATCCCCAAAATAATGTGAAGTGACTCCCACTTCTGTTCTTCAGTCTGAGAATAAAGTACAGCATGCAACATATTCCTTAATTTTTGGTGGGTGCTGCTGAAAGTAGGCTTCTTAAGTAAAGTCCACATTTTTTTTCTGCCAAGTACATTGAACTTGATAGATAGCCTTCAAGATTCTCATCAACCAATAACTATTCCTGTTATAAAATATGCTAAGTAGTGAAGCTAATCTGAGGAAAAATAGTCTGTCTATAACTGAATGTACTTAAGGACAATAAGGATTTTTTTGTTGATTTGTATCCTCTGTGTTTTGTCTGTAGCAGTGCCACCGATTTATCAGACACTTCAGGTGAAATCCCTCAAGCAGAGCAAGATGATGATTTGGCCACTAAAAAGCAAAGCAGTCTTAATTTGAGCAATGACTGCTGCTTGGTATCCGGGATGTGAAGGAATGAGTTCACGTGATAATTACTAGAGTTCAGGATGGAAGACGTCTAGCAGTTAACCCTGCAGGTTAAGGATGCCTCTCCTTAACTTACAGCTCGACTATTGATAAGGGATGAGTAGGGGAAACTGACCCTCTTTAACTGTTTATTCCTTTTCTTTACCCTATAAGGTTTCTTTGTGGCCTTGCTCCTGCACAGGGAAGCACTGCCTGCAAACTCGTATTGGGTAGGAAGGTAAGGGAGGGTGAGACCTGGTATGCTTCTCTCTGTAGGATGCTCTCTGGGTGATTTTGCAGCTTCTCTGCAGCAGCTCTTCAGAATTGCTGTGATGCTTCAGTGGGAAGGTCAGTGCTGAGGAATGTGCTAAGACTCAATCTATTTGTAGCACTCTGGAGTAGGGATTTTGGAAGATTCTCACTGCTTCCAGACTTCAGCTCTTTCAAACCTCTTGGAGAGAATTTATGTCAGTTGTGCAAGTGTTTTGGAGTGGGCTGAGGTTGTGACCTGGATCATATTCTGCTATGGTAACTTGCAAATTAATCCTGCTTTAATATCCCACATCACAAAAGACACCTTTTTATCTGCCTTTCTGGCCACTTAAGTAGAGCAAGAACTCCTTACCTTCTTTTCCAGCCAGGCTGAAGAGCTGCTGTGACAAAAGCATGTGCACAGGAGTGGCCTGTGTTCCTGGCAGCTAGGAGACTGGCTGTTGTGGCCACGGTTGCTTAGGAGCCCAGAGATGGTCTAAATTTTTGTCTGACTTGAAAGCAAAATCAATACTGATCTTATTTTAAGATTGTGCACAAAAGAAAGGAGGTGATGAATCTCCACCCTGATGCTTTTGGACCAGTTTCACTTCCCACACGTGGTGTCTAAATGTAGTTGGTGTGGGAGCTGCGTCAAAATGCTTTGTTGCCTTCTGCTGTGGGCAGCCTTGTTTGCTGAGAAGGGTTGGTGACTTTACACTTGTGAAGCTAGATATTCTTTTGTTCTTGAGAAATGAGCAACACTTTATTTCTTGTTTCTCACTGGTTAACAAGCGACAGGCTTGTGTGGATACTTAAATGTTAAGCAGGAGAGAATGTAGCAACAAGACATCCTAGACAAGAGAGGTCCTACCTTCTTTGTTCTACATTCCCATGGCTTCTTCCTTCTGTAGAGAGTCGGATCTGGTCGCAGACATAGGCTGTTACACTAGGATACCTTTTAGTCATAACTACAGTGGCCGTGATTTGTCTAAGCGTAGCAGTTTTGACAACCCAGTTCACAAAACTTGCATGAGCGTGCTTTAGATGTTTCGGAACAGCTCGTCTTCATGAAGCAGTGGTTACTGATTAAAAGAAAATTAAAAAGTCCTAATGCAACAGTGGACAAGATTAGCTTCTTAAATGTCAAAAATAAGTTATTTTGCTATAAATGAGAGGATTTCTGAAAGTCACTTAACCTACGTTATGCTTAAGGACCTGTTTAAACAGAAACAGCTCTGTGAATACTCAGTAATCACATCTGGTCTGTTCTTCCTGTCGCATGTCCAAACCCTCACTCTTGTGAACCATTTGATTTTATTATCATTTTTTTTTTTTTTCAAGGAATTAAGGCTGCTGGCTTTATTTCCTGCCTCCTTTTCTTCACCCACCCAAGAAACTCTGTGTGGTGGCACTGGATCCCCTCTGAGCCCTCAGAAGCAGTGCTGCTTCCCAGCATGGCATTCACTGCTTGGCAGTGGCCGCACACAAGCCAGCAGGAAAATGAAGATGATCTTTAAGTGGCAGAGCATTGTCCTGGCACTGCAATTCCCAGTTTGACAACAAATACCTCTAGTCAGCCCCACTGTTAACTGTCAGAATTGCTGTTGGTATGATCTAGCAATAATCATCATCTTATGATGGTTGGAACATCCCTGCTAATTGCTAACTGGGATGTGTGCTTAGCGCAGCGTGTCCTGGCACCGACAGCTGTTTGTGGACGATAGGAGCACTTTCTCTCCCTGTACCCATGTGCATGCAACCATTCACTTGTCTTGGTACCAGAGCTGCTTTTAAAAGGGGAGTGTGAGTGGGAGATGAGCCTGACGGTGTTGTATCTTTCTCTATGGAGATTGACTGCCCAGTCACATAAAGATACTAATCTCTGCAAACATTGAGTTGAAATTCTTATCCATACTGATCTGTAGAAACCAAACTGCATTTTCAGTTATACCTATTGAGCTTCCAGTAAGAAAAGAGCTGTTTGGCTGGCTATTCAATCCCAATCAAAGCTGGGGAGGGTTACATTTCCCTAGTGTGCAGACAGCAGGTAAACCTGCTCCATCTACCTGGTAAACGATTTCTAACTTTGAGATCTGTAACAAAAAGTCTTAAGTAATGAAACTAAGTTCTAGCTTGCTTACTATTTATTTAAGAGCCACCTTGCTACCCTTGCTACTTTTTTTTTTTTTTTTTTTTTAAACTAGGTATCCAGTTAGGTAACTTATTGTGCTATTTGCTTGCACTGTGAGAAACTTCGAGAGTGCAAGGGAAGCTGAGGAAAAGCATGTCTGGAGGTCTGTGTTACGCTTCTTTGCTACCAGGAAGGCCTCTTTGCTACCAAAAAAAAAAAAATACATCAACTGCACACAGTCCTTCATCCTTCCTTCCTGAGCCTGAGTAAAGGTTGTGGTTGCACTGAAGCTCTCTAGTTCTGCCTTAAATTTTTTGCTGGGTGTTTTTAGTTTTTGTTATTCCTGCTTGGGTTGTCTCTTCATATTCCTTCTCATGTGTTGTGTTAGGGAACAAGGTGTTTTATTTGTGTGGAGGAAGGAAAGGAGAAGTGGGAAACTAGATGGTTTTTATCAAAGAGTTCCCAGAGTGCTGAAACTTTGCTTGCTGTGGCTCTATTTGCTGTGCCTGGTGACATTCCCACAGCTTAACGGAGACTGTAGGGCTTTTATTAGTAATTAGCTCGGTGTGGCTTTAGGGCTTTCGGACACGAGTAGTTGTTTTCATTGGGGGTATTAATTATGAATCACAAACCTGTAAACAGCTGTAGCCAAGAATGTGCACATTTGCAGATATGACTGTTTTGCTGTTCAGCTCTGGGTTAGCTCTGCACTGCCCTCATTGTTGTTGCAGAGAAGTGTATGGAAAACATGTTTTTAACCTCCTAGATGCTACTGAGTTCCTCCTGCATTGCAGTCTGTGAAACTGGGGGAAAACAGGTCCAGTCATCCGCTTTGTAAGCGGTCCGCTTTAAATAGCGTGGTTTGAACAGGTGGAAGCAAGGCCTCAGAGCCCAGTTTTCAAAAGGCCGTCCTTTTAAGATCTTCTTATAAACATGCTTTGAATTTATTTGATTCCCATTTTCAGGGATGTGGAGAGGCAGTTTAGAGAGAACAGTTTTTCCTGATTCTATTTCTTTTTTGAAAGCATCAGTACCAGACTAAGAAACAGAATTAAATTATCTTCCTATCATAGTTGATAGCAAGTCTTCCTTTTAACTCAGTTGAGCTCAGTTTTCACTCTTTTGTGTAGGAAGAGCTTGCTAACCTCTCAAAGAATCCTTGATATTAGCAGCAATTTTGGGAGGCTCCTAACAGCCTCTTGTGGCTGTTGAAATTCAGCAAGATGGATAGCACGGCCTCAGGTTAGAGGCCTTGTGGAGACTGTGGAAAGTCTGGATTTCTGCTGCAGAAATGGGCTCTGACCCTGTGAGATGGATAGCTCTTGACCACTGGATTTATGAACAAGAAGGACAAGGTGGAGCCCCCAGCCTGAAACAGGTAACTTCGTAATTCTCTGGTCACAAGCTGTGAGAAAGCAAAAGCTGTTTAATGTGTGGGTTGGATTGTTGATGTCTGTGACAAAAGGAGCTGCTGTTTTGGCAAAGTGCTGCTACGCTTTGCTAGCTGTCCTTTCATAATGAGAAGAGGGGCATCTTCCTCTTAGACCCTGCTGTGTGTGCAGGCCATCAGAAACTCTGTTTGTGCCAGGCAGCAGTTGTCTTGTGTCCCTCCAAACCGTCTCCTGTTGTTAGGCTTGCTTGTTTTTCCCAGCAGGTTCCTTCCTCCCCTCCACTTGCTCTTCTGATTTTTACTTGGAGCTTTCCCAGTACCTGTTTAACCACAAAACAAACAAAAATGACAAACAAATTTCATAGAAGTAATAAGTTGGCTTTTCAAAAGTAATTTTCTTGGGCAAATTCTTGAGATATTTTCATTATCACTAATTTCCTTGCTCTAAATGTGCTTTATAGTACCATGTAGGAGGAAACAGAAGCTGTATGATAAATGCAGCAAAATAAATACAAACTTTTTCATTGCAAGGTTAAGGCCTCAGCATTTTTGTCTGCTTTGTATTCATATAAAAGGATGGGGGAAGGTGCTTTTATTCATAGTTTTCTCTTTCCCTTCCAAGTTAAGAAACAGATGGTCTGACCAGTGTAAGGTTTTAAGTGTTGGAATTGGCATCAGTGTCTTTGTAAAGATTATTTGGATAAATAAATAACAAATAACCAGGAAGCACAGAAGCATAGTCTCTTTGCTCAGTGTGAAAGCTCGTCTAGACAAAAATAGCAAGCTGACAATATGTGACTGAGATGATTCCCCTGACCTAAATAAGGAGAGTGATTACCTGATATTGGGAACGTGGCTGTTTTGAAATGGGGCTGATTTTTATAAATAGTGTGACAGGGTGCATGGACCCGGAAGGAAACTGATGGAGAGTTCTTGATGATGAAAGGTATCTGCCCTATCTAATCTAGGTATAGATAGCCAAGTAGGATTTTAAGTTAAGCCGAGATTTGTTTCATAATTAAGTTAATGTTTCCTGAAAATAAAGATAAGCTTACTGCTGCCATTCTTGATCACAGGCGGTTAGATTAATGGTTCTTCACAGTGTGGTGGAGCCCAGGCTGATTTTTATTGTTTTCTGTAATGAGTGTATTGATTTCAGTGTGACACTATTGAAGAGGAAGAAATGCATCAAAAGTGAAATCTGTTTAATATTTGTAGGGCTTTACCGGTGTCAGTTACTGAGATTCTGGTTTACATCTCAGAGTGAAATCGAGCCTTTTCAGTACAGTAGCTAAGAAGTATCTCTGTTGTGAAGCTTGTGTATAACTGGTTGGGTCACGTGGAAATAGGTCATAAAACACTACTGCCATTAAAAAGAAAGAAAAATTAAGATGTCAGCCCTGTGGAGTAAATCTTGGCAGAATGTTCTTGGAGTGCTTCTTGTCTTCATTTGTTCTTATTCTTGGTGGTCCTTATGGGCATGGTTGTTGCTGTAATTGAATGAAATGATAAGCTTCGCTTCTATTTTTTTCTGAAGTTCTGTAACCTTGTTCAACCATTGCCATCTGTATGGAGGTGATGTCTGACTTGTGTTGGCCAGTGGCTGCCTTTCCAATAGCCTTCTGGACAAAAGCATACAGTACCTATCCAAAACGTATTGGACCTGTGAACTTGCGAAAGAGTCTGTACGCATGTCTGGTTAAACCAAGCTCTCAATGTGATATTTAAAGAAGAGATTGTGAATTAGAGCTTTTAAAACTCCTCAAATTTTAAAACAGAGACAACTTATTTCTCTGTTGGCTGTCTGTTTGCCCCTCTGGTACCCATCTGGACTAATTTGTTTCTTTTCAGATAGATAATTTGCTCAGTGAGATGAAACTGTAGTACCCTCATGGGTGACCTTGACTTTGTACTGTAAAGTTTTTGTATAGCATCAGTTATCCAGTTCTTGAGCAATTTCTCTTAGTCTCTTAAAAAGTAGCAGTGTTCTAGTTTACATGGCTTTATTTCCTTGGGCTGCTGACATAATGTTAGTCCTGGCTATCAAAAGATTAAAAAGGTCAGGTGCTTACTTCTAATATTGCTGACAGACTTAGACCTGGGTGTCCAGAACTGATGAGCATTGTGCTGAAGAGACCACCTAGTCCCATGCATCTTGTCCTTATTTTCTTGGCTTGTAAATTGGCTGTTATATGGTATGTCTGTGCCACTACTGGCTTTGTTGTAAGGCTGATCCACCTTCAGTTAGCTGTCAGGGAGGTTGTACTCATGCTTTCAGTACTTAACTTACAGTTAGTATTTCAAAGTGTTTTAAATTATTTTTCTCCCTCCACAATGTGAACGAGGTCAAACTTTGCCGTGTATAGCTCTAATTGCTATATTGCATACATGATGTTGGAATGTGGTTGTTAAGGGATTGCTTCACTTGGAAAATATTTCATGTGTGACATAAATTCAGCATTAAGGCTGTGACAGGCAGCAAGACTTCCGATGGCTACAGACTGGAAATGAAAATGATGGTGCTGAAGGGTAAATTTGTGGGCAGGTTTCAGCTCAGCTCGTTCTCTAACAGCAAGGTAGAAATGAACAGTATCTCAACAGAGATGATCTCCAGGACGATGGCTTAAAGCCCTGTAGGCTTTGAAGTCAAAATCTTGGTTTCATCCTCAAGCCAGTGACTAGCCTACAACATGCATTTGAACCTGCATTTGCTTTTACCACTGGTTGGAGCAGTAATAGCTACTTCTGTCCTCTCAGATGCATCTTTAACCTGCCATAATCATCCTGCTCCTTTCTGACTGAAGTCTATCATGTTGTTTCTTGTGTCCTCCTCTGTGCTTGCCATCTGTGGACAATTATCTTGCCTGCGACTGCTCCATCTCTTGGCATTTCCTTAAACAACAAAGTCTGTAGGAAAAGTGTTCATTTTGCTGCTGCCTCCTTTGAAAAGGAATATCTGGCACATCTCTCACTGATGCCAAATGGTTGCGGAACCAGATGAAAACTTTGATCTTGCTTATGTTATGATATTTGCTACCTGGAGCTGCTTCACTAAAAGCAACGTTAGCTTTTGTTTCTACGTGGCAGGCCTACACAGGCAGCTAACATCGAGCATAAATAACATGCTCATTGCAACAGGGCTTGACCCTTCGGTACAAGCGGAACTAGCTGCCTCGCGTACTACTAGGTAAGAGTTTCCATGCAGGCAGCTACCGTGGCATAGTTAATGAGCTATGAATGTGCACCTACCTTGCTTTAGCTTATTGCTTGTGTCACCGTTTCTGAGGATACCATAACTCTTTCTGTGTGACATCCATCATAACTTTCTCACCTCTCTGACACTTGGGGCTACATCTGTGACAGGATTTCATTTGCATGGCTATCTATATGATCAGACTTTTTGCAAGAAACACAAATTCGCTGCCTGTGGGAGGGGGGTTGGAACTAGATGACCTTTAAGGTCTCTTCCAACCCGAGCCATTCTGTGATTCTGCAAATGCTTGGGGTGACTTAAAGCCAGTCTTACTTTTGGCCTATATACAAGGAGTCTCTCTAAGAGACTTCTTGCCTGTCTGTAAAACAAGCAAGCCCTTTTACCTGAACTTCAGCACTATTGTAGGTTGCATTTTGCTTTGTTTACCTTAGGATAATAAGTCTTCCTGAAACCTAAAATAACATTCCTAAAGACTTTTAATCCAGATGTTTATCTGCTACTACAATTCAGACCTGGTAGAGAAAACTGAGATTCTTCCTCCTCCCAATTCTTATCATTCTGGTTCCTAGCTCTAGAGAGAGAGAGAGAGATAACCGCAATATCTTTTCCAAGAAAGGAGAAGGGGGGTGATACAATTTAATTTTAGGTGTCCTCATCTAGGACCGTTGAGGTGTGTAGCATGCATTCACAATGATGTCTGGTTGTATGTATGGGGTTTTCAAATCCCTGGCAGATCAGTGTGATACTTTGAAAGCCATCTTGTCTGTAGACTGTTCCTGTGTGCTGTCGTCTTGGGGGTTTTGTATCTTTGGGTGCATGGGGCTTTTGATTTCTTTTTACTTTTTTTGCAAGTAGGTTAAAAATGAGAAGGTGCTTATGGGGCATAGCTTTCCCACTGGGGCTGCTATGTTCTGATGAATCTTGCTCTTTAATCTCATCAGGCCTAATTAGCAGCTCTGGCTTAGCAAAATTAACTCTTCTGCCAATTGGGTTTAGATGCTACTGACTTTTTTTAAAAAAACTTTTGTAACCCTATTACATTTTCTGAAGTCTGCTTTGCACGTTGGGCAGGCAGCAATACAAATCCAAACAGACAAGTAGTTCAGCCATTTGGACAGGACCCAGAGTTATCCAGGATTGTGGAAGGCACTGAGTGTTTGTTGAAACCAAGTGTGCTTAGGAAAAGTAGAAGGGGCAAAATGGGGGAAAAGTTAGAAGCTGGGGCACTCTGTGCAGTGCTCACAAGGAGGGGGAGCTCTCTGTGTCTTGTATTATGGCATTGACTTTGAAGGGACAATGAAAATAATGGGATGAAGTTGAGAGAATGTGGGGCCTGTCACTTTACAGGTGATGTGGTTTTAGGCTTTCACTGAGTCTCTTGGAGATGGGCAATAGGTAGACCATGAAATTTGTCAGCAGATAAACCTTCAGATGCAGATAAAAACTGCAGATAAACCTTCAAGCAAGGTAGATGTTGAACTTTGGGTAGGAATAGGTGTATGAGAAAAATTAAGAAGGTACAACAAATAAAATATACAGAAGCTGAGTCCCTTGCTGGCATTCCACTCCAGGCCTTCAGTTTGACCCACTCTTACTGTTTAAATTACGGTGAGTTCTTACAGAATTAGTAATTAATTTCTCCTGCTGAATTTACATGACTGTGACTGTCGGGACTTTAATGGGAACTACTGCTGACTCACCTCTGCAATGGAGGAAAGATTTCCCCCTTCACCCCAGTAATTGCCTTTTTCAGGGGGGAGGGCTCACAACTGTTCAAATTTTGGTGAGAAGCTACAGTGCTACAATAGCTTCTGCTTAATTTCCATAGGAGCTACTTTCTGATGCTAATTTCACGCTTGATAAATACGGTCCCTTGTTGCCTAGGCGACAAGTTACGGCACAAATGTTCATTACTGCACTACTGGTTAATGAGTCTCCAGTGTTCTGAAAAAATTACATCCAGGATTAAGTGGGTTTATTCACTTTATTCTTAAGTCACCAACAACCTGGGAGACCGATCTGCAAAATGTTAATAGTGGTACCCAAATTCAGTAATGACAGAGTAACCAGAGAAACCCATAAGTGTTTGGTACATCACTGCCATGGTAAGTGCACAGGTCCTTCTCCATCATTCTTTGGAGGTCTGCAACTTTATGAGGATGACTGTTAAGAACAGCAAAATATTTGAAAGTTAAGAACTGAAATCCCTGGAAACGTACCTCTTGTCAACATTCATAATCTTCTGTAGTATTGTCTAGCTTGGCCAAGTGAGAATGACAGTTTCTAATTGATTTCAAAAGTTAATTTTTTATGTGCTGACAGTTTTGCATGCTGTCATTCTCTAATTTGTTTTGCAATAAACTTGGATATACTTGATTTGATGTCTTGAGGCATAAACTCGATGTCTTGAGGCAATGTTAATGTTTTTCAGCGTGAATGTGTCATAGGACACGTCCCCCAACAAAACAGCACACAGGAACAATCTGCAGCGCTAGACGAGAGGACTTTCAAAGTATCACACTGATCTGCCAGGGGTTTGAAAGTCCCCATACGTGCAGCAAGATGTAACTGTGAATGAACGCCACAAACATGCCCCAACAGTCCTGGATGCTTCTAGATGAAGACGCATAATGTTAAACTGCTAGAGGCTGGTTTTGCACCAAGTTTGCAGCTTCATTTTTTTGTAGAAGAGTTGAGGTCTCATTTATAAAGATTTGTTCAACTTCATTCGGTTCACATGTAATTAAGGCAAGAATGCCTTGGTGCTCAGTTGGTTGAACGGGGGCTCTGCCTGTTGACCTTTTCTACGGTGACTCAGCATGGAGAACTCAGCACTTCCCTGCCGGGCAGAGACCATTGTTAACTTTTATTCCATTATTATTTTTCATTTAAAAGCTAATTTACTCTTTTGCCTTTAATCCATGTCATACACATTATTCCAGCTGTTAAGTAATATGAAAGTTTGTCTTTGGCAGGCTGCACATGTCATCTTGCCTTGGGAAATCAAAAGGGAAGATTACATAACAGCTGACAGTATATTTGGCTCCAGAATGTCATTAAACTAATGAACATTGAGTTTTCTTTCCCAGTCACAATATTCTTGAGCTCAAAACTAAAAACTCTTTTTATGTGAAACATAGAGTGCAGTTAGGTGAATTGCAGAACTCCTGGAGCCTGCTGCTCATACATCATTAAACAGAACATACCCATTGGTTTAAGAACTGGAAATTGAATGCAGATATATGGAAGTCAGCTGTCCTTAAATGAATTCAGAGTAATTTAATCTTTAAACTTTGTCCCCTCCGAAATTACTATTACAGTTGCCTAAATGTGACATGGCTCAGTATTCACCTGCTGAAGATACCTGGCTGCTTGTTTGAATGCAGAAAAGCGTTGTATTTTTAATTAGTAAAATACTTCAAAAATTTTTTACTTCAATTCATTGAACACTGATTCTGTTTTATTTTCTGAAGGACTAAAGAATTCTAGGACGTAAATAGCCAAGATATGTTTTTTTTTTATGTTAGATGCTGTGTTGTGACTGCATTTAATATCAGTACAAGTCAGAATGCATGTTTGCACAAAACTTTTTTTCCAGTACTGCATTCAGTCTTAACGTGTTTGAAAATGTGCAGTGGGCAGGAGTTTGGGCTTTTGTTATATTTTTGTTGCGCTACTTTTTTTCTCTGTATTGTTTAGAGGGAGGCCTTTATCAATTATGCTAATGAGAAATTGTTTCCAAATAAGAGAAATATAGTAGGATGCATGGGGGGGACTGCTGTTTAGGATTATCTTGATTATTCCTTAACAGAAGAAACTTGTTCAACCAATAAGTCATGCTGTAGTTTTTGTTATCGCCTGCTACGAAAAACAAAATACTAAATACATTTAAGCACAGTTTCCCTTTTTGAATAGTTTAGATTAAAATTGTTTTTCTGGTGCTTAAAATGAGCTTGTTCTGAAGCAATCCACATGCATGATGTGAATAATGATGCAAGTACTCCATTAAACTACCAGTTTGAGTAGTTTCTAGTGTAGGTGACTTGGATTTTTATGTCTGCATTGCAACAACCCTCATCTGAACTCAATAACTTTGAATTGGGGACCACATTACTTAGCACAGACTTCAGGCTTTTCGTGCACAGCAGGGAAGTCTATTTTGCAAAACTAATCAGAATCCCAGGGCAAGCGAGATGCTTAAAACTCTGTTGCATACTTGCACATATACTGGCCCAGATATCAAGGGCAGATGATGAAAAGCAGAGTAGAAAAGTCTCATTAAGGATAGCTGGATAATTAAAAATAAATAGACATTTTGATATATTGGCTAGCATAACAAATCTGATGCAAAAGTGGAGCTTATATATGATTTGCAACCATTCTAAGCAGCAGTGTGTTCCTTTTCAATTATAGGGTAATTTTCCTAAGACCTTTTTTCTTCCTTCTTTCTCAAAAAGCTGTGGCAAACACCTCAGGATTCAGAGTTCCCGTGGCAGTACCTGCCTGTTGGTCTATGGCACCTTCAAATTCCAGCAGAGTCTCTTCCAGTAGAACTTGTATGCATTCCTATTTCTCTGTCAATAAACTGTTGTTTTGTGTAGGACCAAGGCAAGTGACTTCTGTTCTTTCAAAATCTATTCCAAATCTGCTTAAAATTAAGATCAAAACAAGTAGCACATGCTTCTTTTGGATAACTTGGTGTTTGCGATCTTGTGCTGGTGCTGCAAGTAGTTCAGGCAGAGTGGGTCAACCTGGGGGCTGTAATCGTGAGTGGAAATATATGGCTCTGTTTACTCAGTCTTTAAACTCGCAGGCAGACTTGATTCACTAATTCTGCTTGCTTTGTATGCGTAGCCTACTCTGCTCAGTATTAAAAGGTAATAAGTGTTAGCGCTCGTATAAAATACTTCAATCTGGACATAGCGTTCAAGGCGCTGACCAAATGTACAAAGTGTTTTGTGAGAGGTTCAGGCCCACTGCCTCAGGGAATGCTGTTCTGAGTGCACTACGCCAGGGTGGGGAAGCTGTGATGAGGGAGGGCTGAAGAACCAGCAGGCTAAGGGCTGCTACAAGGAAGGCCTGGGGCAAGATCTGGAGTTACAAGAATTACAGGCTTCTGAAGGTGCAGAAGTCTTGCATGGTACCCACTTTGCCAGGATGCCACCTTTTCCTAGGAAAGTCCCTAAATTGCAGATACATTCTGGGGAGTGTCAGTCAGAGGTAAGACTTTCTCAGGCTGTTTGCTCTTAACCTTGTGTGGCTGTTCCATTTGAGAGCTCCTAGAGAAGTGCCAGGCCAAACCCATGACTTGGGCTGTGGTTTCCCACCAAATTGAAGTTGGAAGGCAAGGTGTGATGGTCCTACCAGAGCCCCATCCTCCCCATGCAGGGTCCCACTTTCTCTTCTGTGCAGGTGATCCTTCCATGACTAAGTTTGGGATATTAAACCTAAACTGAACTATTCACTTTCTCTTCTGGGTTAACGTTCTGCAAATCTACTGGGAGAGGGGCTAGAGAAGAGCCAGGGTGTGAGGGCAGCTAAAGGATGGGTGCTATAGTCTTAGTGTCAAGTATCTAAACATGGGAAAAGCCAGTGCTGTGCTGCTATAGTGTGCAACAGCCCACAGCCATTCTGTCAATGTGTATGTTAGCCTTTTTAATAGACTTACTACCATTGTTTTATGTAGCTTATATCAAGTCTGAACCACTGCCAGACTCCCTGCAAGTTCCCAGCATCCCTGCAGAGGCCCTGGTACCACAATGGAAGAATTTGCTCTTAGTTCTGCTGGCCAGCTTGCTTGGTATTTGATCACAAAAAAACCTCTGTGATTTTAGCTTTTGTAATAGCTTGACACCTTTCCATCATAAATGCTGCGTGGGAAATGAGGTAGAAGGAAAAGATGTAGATCTCAGAAGCAGGATACAGTCTCTAATACAGTTCTCTTTCCCTGTCAACCTCTTCAGACCCTGCACAGTGTTTGGTTAGCTGCTTTTTCAAACTTTGCTCCAGTCAAATGTGTTGCACATGTGCAGCTGCTGATACCATTCTTACTACTGGGGGCTTCAAACCATTGTGTTAGCATGTGTTCTGTCACACCTGTTGTACAAGAGGAAGCTGCCACAGCTTCTAATTCTGAAATTGAGCTGGGTATGGTCTCTTAGGGGACCTGTTGTTGCTCTTTACACGGTGCTCTGGATGATGTGGGAGCACCCTGTTGTGATGTGTCCCATGCTGGTTATAATTATTGATGCCAGGCTTCTGGCTGTGTTATTTGATCATTGATAACTCCTCCTCTTCTCTCTCCTCATCTTCATCTGCCATTGAAAATCAAAGCTGCCTTCAGACACTTTCATCTTGTCAATTAAATGCAGCTGGCAGAAAACCTGGTGGCTTGGGCAGAAGTAGCTTTGCTGTTGTTGCTTTAATAGGGATGGCTGCACCCTGTGTCAGGAACTGTTGGTTTGCATCTGATGGGCTTGGAGCACCAAGAGTTGCCTTGCTGTGAGTGAGATGGAAACCCTCTGCTGGTGTGAAACTGCTCCTGCTGCTTGTTTACCTTAAGCTTCCAATGGATCTAATTTTGTAACCTCTCTAAGATACAGCTGTTATTTTGCAACTATTTTTTTTTAAAAACACTTATTTTTAAGATAGAAGTCTACATTTGGTTTCTGTCAGTAGATAGATTTATATCCTGTTCATGTTTAAAGGTCTTCATGATTCAGATTGTTTCTTAGGCCTGGTTAGGTGTGACTGTAATTACCTCTGCATTTCTGTTTTTCTTCCTAAGAATATGCTGAAGTCCTGTACGCGTGCATGTGCAGGGCTGTTACATCCCCAGTATGCCCTTCCTCCAGGTACCTGTGGCTCCAGGCCTTTCTGAAACAGAAGCAGCATCCTTGTATTTAGTAACCTTCAGTTGATTTCTCTTTTAACTTGTATCTACCTTTATCACTCACAGTATACTATGCCAAGACATTCTCATCCATACAGCGAGTGTGCATGACTACTTCTCCCTTGATGCTTTTGGCCTTGCTATCAGTTCATGTTCCTTACCTTTTCTGCTGGAAAAGAGCACGAGCAATGCTTTGTTACTTTTTCCACGTCACTGACTTTCATAGACCTGCAGAAGCCGTAATGAATCTGGAAGTGGTTATTCATTTGAATTTCTCATCATGATGGTACGGTGTAAGCAAAGAATATCATCGGAGAGAAACCGAACCAGCAAAGCTGAGTCACCCACCAGCTGACCACAGGAAAAGGCTGGTTGTGTCAGGTTCCCATTCCTTGTTCTTACCATGTTTGAATCCTTTTTTTTTGTTTGTTCTCACTGATATAGGCTGTACCATGAAGGTTGTTTGACAGTGCAGAACAGCGACGCACTGTCCAGGACAGTGAAATAAGAATAAGAAACAGCATATAATGGAAGCCTGAAGCAGCAGAGGAAGCTCTAAATGGCAGACTGCACCTTGAAATAGCTGTGCCAGAGGAACAGGGTGTCCCTGTATTTATCTTCCTTAGGCAAGCAGTTAAAGGCTTAAAATGCCACTCATGAAGATTCAAGCTGTGTATTAGGAAAAAGTAATGATAGAGCAATCGAATAAGTTAATTAGGGAAATTTTGGACAGCACTGGGAGGTGAGGATGCTCAAAGGATGAGTTCAGTGAAAAGACTGAAATTGTGTTTGCCTACTTAGATCATTTTCTCTCTGTCATTGTTAACCTCAGGTAAGGGCTGGCATTAAAGGGGTGCTTTTGTTGTTGTTATTTTTATAATAAACTAGTCCCTTCTATTTGCTAATGATGCATATTTTCCCCCTGTGAGGAATTTCCCCTTAAAATGATAAGTCTTTAAGATGTTTAACAAACGTTGTTTATTTTGTCTCTGAGACTAAACTCCAAGTGTAGGAAGGCTGTTATATTGTTTAAAGAGCAGGAGCACTGTTTACCTGATGATGCTCTGGTTAGATCAGCTTAATTCTTTGAATTGCAAATGTTTCTATAACCATAATTACAAAACAGTTTGTTTAAAAACACCAGAAAAATAGGGCTACTTTAGGAAAGCATTTAGGAAGACAGGATTCAGATGTAATACAAAGTGACAGAGCTATCTTAGCCTGCAGCTTACATAGTATCTGCTGTTTTACACTTCTGTACTGGACAGCTTGACTGCCTTGTTAATCTATTTTATTACCTTTGAACGTGGATATGTTTTTTTTAGAAATAATTTTAATTTGTGCTTTAAACAAATACCTGAAGTTGAGTAGCTTCAGTATCTTCATCAAGCAGTGCCCATTGCTGTATTGATTCAATCCACCTGTAGTTACATGACTACTCAGCCATGTCTGCCAGAATTCTTCCTTACCTCCCCCACTTGCTAAATTAACACCTTTTTTTTGGATAAGGCAATAGTATTTATCTTCCTTTTTGCTTGTTTCCTTCTCCCTCTTCTCCCCTCCCCTCCTCCCTTTTTTTTTTTTTTTACAGACTCTTTAATACCAGTGTTAGTTAAGCATATGCCTTAATTTAAAAATTCTTCATCCTGATAAGCCATGATTTCTTTTTAGTGTCTTCCTGGAGGACTTTGTTGCATACTGTGCCTTAAAGCAGATAAATCACGGATGTAAGGCAATAGTTGAGGGTAGTAAAACACAACAAGGTTTAGCTATGTATTGTTTGACAGAATATGGGCTATTTTTATACCAGCAGTTACAGACAGAGCAGAGCTGACTTTCCTTGGGCTTATCTTAAAACCCCAAAGTATAGGCAAGCCCAGTGCAGATATTTTCATGACTGCCTTGGGCCTGAAGCTAGTGCATCCAATCTTCTTCTGTTATTCTACTTCTGTACTTGGGCAAATAAGCTGCAGGGTCTTGTAGATCTGTCCTATGTTGCATTGTCTTTGTGCTATAGCCTGTGTTCTGCTTTAGACGTGCTCTTTGCATGCACCCAATTGATTCGTCTTGCAGCATATCAGATTGATGACTGAAATAGCGTTGTAGGGGTTGTCTCTTGGCTGCAGGCGGAGTATGCTAGTGATTCCGGCTTGGACAAGGCTCTGGGCAACCAGGGTCGGTGATATCCCTACCTGAGCCATTCTAAGATTCAGTGATTTCCCCTTATCTTAAAGCTTGCTGCCTTTTTTTCCCCAAGATTCTCTGTTTTTACATTGGTTTTTGGATGCACTTCAAAGTGAGGGTTACATTCTGACAAGTTCAATACTCAGCTGTTGGTTTGGGTCTCAAAAGGACCATCTTCTGCTTCTCATCTTGAGGGGGTGACCCATCTTGTGGGTGTTACCAGGTGTATTTGTCTCTTGGCACCATCTGTGTATTTCCAGGGTGATGGCTGGTAGCTTTAAAACCTCTTGCTGTTCTCTTCTGCTGTGTATTCTTTTCCCAGGGTAAATATAGTCAGGGCAGCCCAAATTGCGTCTCCTCTTCTATCTGGAAATACTGTTCTGGTGAAAGTTGACACTGACTGTTTTATCTGGGTATTCTGAAGAAACAGTAGTCTATTTCCATCTGGATGTCTGCACACAATGTAATTCTTGTATACTGTGTTCTTTGTGCTGTTATTGCTTACCTTCTCTAACATTGTCACTGAACGGTATGGATGATCTCAGGGTACTTTGACCTCTGTTGAGCAGATTTTGCCTTACCTGTGGATTTTGAATGTGTTCTTTATAGTAATTCTGCAGTCAGGATGTTATTTCATCCCCTGGCAGTGCCTGCAAGCATTATGTAAGCTTCTCCTAGCGTCAGAGGAACATGGGCACTGGAAGCAGAACTGAGGTCTCAGATGCATGTAAATGAAAGAAGATGCTTGGCCTCTGCACAAGCTAGGTCATGTTTCAGTGGGAAAACTTGCTTTGGACCAGATAAGTTCTGTTATCTCTTGAGCTGTTCCTGAGTCAGCGTTGGACCATGGGACTATTTTTGAGGCAGTTCACAGCTCACCACAGCTTATCTTTCAGTGTTGGCATGCATCTGTGCTCTCCTCATTTTGCGTGCAGGGTCATATGCATGTAACCAAGCTAACCTCTGAACGTGGCCTCACTGTGCCTCAAGTCTTGCACGCAGGATGCTTTAGTGAGAATACCAGGCTTCAAAGATGTCTGGAGCAGATTGGTTTCAGTGACTAGCTTTACGAAAATATATATAGATTGGATTGTGACCAAATTCCTCATTCTGGTCATTCCATTTCCTGGAGAAGTAGGTTAGAAGTAGGCTGGGATGAATGTGTTCCTTGTCCAGTTCTTCCCCTCCTCTGCAGAGAGGAACTCTGTTTGAGGGGGAGGCCATGGGATTGCTGGAGCTTGTTAACTTTCTGGGGGGAAGATCTGACCTCACTGCTAGCTCATCTTGGAAAAAATCTCTCCAGCAAATGTAGTGGCCCTCTGGAGGAAATTCAGATTTGCTTTACTGTCTAGAACTGTGCTGGGATTGTGGCTCTGTGTCTCTTCTGCCGAGTAAGCTCAGGATAAGTAACAGACTCTTAAGTAGAAACCTGCATGCAGGAGCTGCAGCAGCACTTGTTGGATTTTGCTGGGTAGAAGAGCAGCACAGCTCCACATCTCCCTCATCCTTCCTACAGATGGTCTTCTCTTCAGCAGTGGAGAGAACAGCACGGCTGTCTTGGAAGGCTGCTTGCTTTTCTTCCCCGCTCCATTGGTGACAGTTTGCAGTTTGCCATCAGATGTGCTGACAGAGACCTGGTGGCCAAAATGTTTTCCCTTGCTCCTGTATTAATCAGCTGTAAGTTGTGGCTTGCAGCCACAGTCCCTTCTCTGTTTGAATAGTTTGCAGCTTTCAGGGAGGGAGAGCTGAATGAGAAATAAAAGCACTGTTACAGAGGGAAAAGGGTGGAAAGAAATTCCTCAGCTTCCTGTTGCCTTAAGGTTTGTGGCCTGGTCCTGTAAGCTTCCAAAGATGAATGTTCTGCATCTGCCGAGTCCCTCTGGAGGGGAGCCGAAGACGAGCCAGCAGCCAGCTTCTTTCCAGGGTGACCAGTGCCCTGTTTCGGGAGCCCTGCAGTGTCCCAGAGGGTGCAAACCAGAGCAGCACCCACCCAGTTTCCCTGCTGGAGCCAGCCTGCAGCCCTTGGGGAGGGAGGCCTGGTGCAGGTGGGCCTCTGGATTGAAAAGGAGAGATATTTTTTATTTTTTTTTAAATGCCTACCGTGCCTTAGTTTCCAACTAATTACTTTCTATGTATTGTGATGGTGGTTAGCAGAGGCTCAGGAGCCCATTCCAACCTCTGTGTAAAGCTTCCTGGCCTTGGAATTAGTTGCATGGATTCGGTGCTGCAGTTTCCAAGTTGCAAAATAATCATGGAATCATTGAATATCCTGAGTTGGAAGGGACCCATAAGGATCATCAAGTCCAACTCCTGGCACTGCACAGGTCTACCCAAAAGTTTAGACCATAAGAATTGTATGTGCTGTCAAGGGCCGTCTATTTTATCTGGGACCATTTGCTTTTGTCATGCAAACAACGAGTCACTTCAGTCTGAATGAAGTAAAGGAGATAAACACAGATAGCAACGTACGTAAGGTCTTAGGCTAGGTGAAAAGAAAATTCTTAAATGTTACTGAGATGCAATTTGAAAAGTCTTTTTCTTTAAATCTCACTCCTTGTTGTCTTGTTGTGTCTCTGACCAAATACTGCTGATCAGAGTGCAGATGCAGGGATCGGGATTTTACTGAAGCTGTGAGATCCAGGCTGTCAGGCTTGTGATCCTCCTGTGCTCAGGTATGCCTGGTGCCATGTCTTGTCCCCTTCCCTGGTAGGGGAGATGCTGTGCTCTCTGGAGTGACAGGTCCCTGGGGTTGAGATTTTGTAAACAGGGAAAGACAGCCTGGAAAGACAGGGCAGGCCTTGTGTTCTGCTGCTGTTTTACCTTTGGGTATGTGAGGTCAGACTGTCTTGAAAAGGCTTGGAGGGCCATCTACATAATGGCACCTGCGTGTTGGATGTCAAGAGGAGAGCATTGTGTTTAAGGCTCGATCTGGTGAATATCGGAGTGCAACTGCCATTGTCAGCCTCCCTGGAATGCATAATTGATAGGAACAGCACCTTATACTTCAGGGTTAGCAGTTTCCATTTCTCTGTGGTGTTGTGTAGCTGTCCTGTGACAGTCTCTGTAACCGTACAGTGTGATAACGTGTCATGTTTTGAATTCCTCCCTCATTAGAGGTGCTTGGGCTTGCTTTGTGCAAGAAGGTATGTATGAATGCTTTCATGCCCTTCTCAGGATGTGATGGGCTCTGTGATTATGCCCAGGGCTGTGCTTGGCTGGCCTCTGGAGGAATAGCACAACCGTGGGCCTGCTGCCCTGTTAGGGGAGTAGGAGCATGTGCCACAGGAGGACGTGCTGATGCAGACACCTGAACTCTTCAGCCTGGCAGTCCTCATTCTCAATAGATGTCCCTAATTATGCCCTGATGACCATAATGTGAAAAGGCTATGTAATCATTTGGTCCTGGTCTGCACCTTACAGGCTGAAGTTAAGGCACTGGTATGGTAGAAACTTGTCCAAGCTGGAGGTTATCTGGGTTGTGATCCCACATGCTGAGGCTTTGGGGAAGTTGCTCATACTCAAGTTTTCAAGAGGAAAGAGAAAATGTGGAAGCAGAATTTCCACTGAGTGTTTCATCGGGCCCAAAGTGCTTTATGTAAAGCAGCTCTAAAAAGAATGTTGATAGATCTGAATGCATGAGGCCGGTGAGTGGTGCTGGACTGGAGCTGAGCCTGGCCACTGACCCAGCCCGGGAAGCAATTCTCCTGCTGCTCTGGGCTCTTTGAGCTTTCAGTAAGTGTACTGTTAGAGGCACCTTTAACACTTAGACAAACCCTTAACTTAAGGGAAAAAGCCTGCACACTAATTGCATTTACTGATATATCTCGGCAGTAACCATGTTAGAAGCCCTGCTTTCTCCGTCTTCAGAACACAAAATGGCCCCAGACTGCCTCAGTTCACCCTCAGGGACTCAAGCAGAGGAAAGTGCGCTGCCAGTTTCTGAAATTTCATACTCTGTTGATGTCCTTAGAAAGACCCTTAGGTCAGTGGTCACCCACTCAATACACCAGCCAAATAAAAGCTGATTGCATTAAGGGAAGGCTCTGTTATTAAAGGGCTAACAGCAGACCAGGAGGGTTTCTTGGAAATGTGCTTTAAACTGTTCTGGTAGTAACCTGCCTTCTCAGGACTCTTCAGGCCTGAAATGTAGCGTGGTGTTCTGAGAAAATGAAGGAAATTGGGCAATGCTGAATGCTGGTACATGGAACTCTCTCTGGATATCTTTTCAATCATATTAAAGGAGTAGGATTTTTCAATCAGTTTTGTACATTTTAAGCCTTAATTCTTTTTTTCCTGCTAATCTAGTTACAAAAATAAAAATAGCTACAATAGCTATTTTGAGGGATCCTGCATGTTTCTTCTGCTCCAGGTTGTGTGAGGCTCTCTGATATTTTGAAAATACAGTGAGTTTTTGTAATGAGAGAATTGAAGAAAATCCAGTTTACTGTGGAAGTGAGTGCACAGTCTGGTAAGTGGATGGTAAGAGAGGGGATAGAGAGCAGGTTATTGCCTGCAGGAAATACGTGCTTGGATGGCATCCCAAAAAGATGTTCAACCTTCTCCTATTCAGGATAAATAGCCTAGTGAAGTAACTGGAAGGGATTTTTATAAGGGCTAGAAGAAAAGCCCAAAGGTGTTCTTGGTAGCTGTTTTGGTTCATCACATTTTGCTGGTTCACTGACCATGTAACTACTCAGTTATTCCCCAGCTCACAAACAAGTTTTTATATTTATAAGATATTTCTATATATCTACAAGGTTGCTTCCTACTGCTGCTCCAAGCTTTGGTATTTGTCTTATCCACCTACTGCCCTGTTGTAACACAATTATTTTGGACAGCTTGCTAATTCAGATGGTACCTCATCACCCCTTTCCAGAGACTGCAGCTAGTTTTTTTTCCCTGTATGCTCAGCCTGTTTTCCTGTTTTTTTACCCTCATCCTTCAAGGAATCTTTAAACATGTGTGGGCCAAAAAAATTGCACAATAAGTATGTGACCTGTTCCTGATAGCCTTACTTTCCTGTATGGACAGCTTCCCCTCTCAATAACAGCCTCTTCTGGTTAGTTTTGATGGGTCTGAGACAAAAACTCACTGTTTTTCTGTGCACAGTCCTGGTAGGATGGGGCAGCTTGATAGTAAACAGCCCAGCTGGGCCGTGAAGCTGAGACATGCACTGAAGGCAGGAATCAATGGTGTGCATTTAACGGTGTTAGAGATCACTTTCCTTTACCAAATATCTCATACTTCTGACTGCTGTATCTTTTAGGAGGAGGGTGAAGCCCATTCTACTCTGAAGGGCTAATGCATTTGAGCTGTGAATAGTAAATTCTGGGGATTACTGGATGAGTTTAATCCTACTACTCAACCCAATCATCTCTAATCTTATTACAGTGCTCAGCTGATAGCTGATTAAAAGGAATGGTGATTCCGGTGGGGATACAGCTTTCCCTAACCTCATGGGCACCATGTTGTAAGCTGTCCTATGCTCCTGTGAGGTGCGGAGTGATTCTCTCCTTTGCTCCATGTCTTACATAGTTGAACCTTTCAAGGACTTGGTTTGTGAGCATTGCTAATAATAGTATTTGTCCGGCATACTGGTTGAATTTAATCTTCCTCCTTTCCTCTAGTAATATTCTTGTTAATTGGAATATTTTCCTGTGTTCTGTCTTGTATGTTTAAAACCCTTATAAAGGGAGAAGGGGAATGAGTGTGTTTGTCATGGAGGGGGAGCTTGCTGGCTCTCCTGAAATCAATACATCTAGAAGACTGACGTATTTAAGTAGCAAAAGAAACACTGGTTGTGCTTACTCTCCTCTTCTATTACTAGTTACCCTCAGACATAACTTTTCTGATTAGTTTCTGTGCCACATCAAAGAGAACCCTTTATCTCAGGAGGGTCCCAGCAGTCAATAATGCAGTGGCAATGGAGGTGACAACTTTTTAATGTTAGGTGTGACAATGTTCATTGGCCAAGTACAATTGTCACTCAGGCAATCACTTAGGTACTCTGAAGATACACCAAAGCCTTTCCTGTTTCCTGGAAATTCTCACAAAAGCTTGGTGAATGCTGCTCAGTCTGTGCTAAGATAAATTGGTATCACTGCATGGAGTAGGAGGAAAAGCATGGGTCTAGACTAGAGGACAGTTGCCCAGGATGATGATAAACCAGCTGTAAAGCAGGAACAGAGCTCAGATCCCTAGATTCTTGCCCTTTGATCTAATTGCTGGACTGTCCCTCTTCATTTTTTACGATTGCAAGTATGAACCCAGCTTTGAGTCACTTTAATCCTGTAGAGCTCATTTGTTTGGGAATTTTAACTATGACTGACGTCCACCCCCCACTTCATTTCCCAAAAAGCTCATGGAATTGCACATTCCAGTCTTTGTAGCCAGAGATGTGCTTCCTGCGAGCTGCCTGGCTGTGGGGAGCACTGCACTGCCTGTCCCCAGCCCTCTGGGAACAGGGAAGGCTTATTCCTTGAGTCAGAGCTTCTCTGGGATTATGGAAAAGTTGAACTGTGAGCTATGACCAGCTCTGTTGATGCAAGGGGAAAAAAAAATACCTTTTTTTAACAAAACAAGACTGAAAATATCCCAAGAGTCAGTACTGTATATTAGTACTAGGTATTGCTCCATTTCTATTATGTTCCTGCAATGCTCTGCCACCTTTTGGCCCTACTAAGACTCTTCATTTCAGTCTTAAGAGCAGAGACTGACAGAAAGGCATTAAGCATGCTTTCAAGGTAGACAAAGCTGAAATTGAACCTTTTCTGTCCTTCCTTTTCACCCAGAGGAACATAGCCTTCTTTGAGGAGTTAGACAAATGTCTGCCTCATTCACCAAAACCTCTGCTGAAGAGTGACCAAAAACATTGAATGCTATCTTATCTCTCTCTCAAACTCAGGTGTTCTCAGTAGTGTTGTAAATCATTACCTCCTTCTTCGCATCACCATTATGCATCACCTCTATTCTCTTTTGGAAGCAGGCCTGTAAGTCTGTGAGTACCCATGCATGCTGTGCCCTCTGCAGCAGCATATAATGGGCTTGTTTTTTCCCCTCATCTCAGTCCAGATGGATGCTGAATTGCATCAGTCACTGTGTCTGCCCAGCAGTTATATCCATCTGTTTGTGTGTATGTACACATAGTACATGATCTTGCATGTACACTATGTCTGCATGGAGAATTAAAGGTTTATTTAGCATGTTAAAAATCAATTCAATGTAACTTATCTCTCTGTTCCACCTTACACAGGCTAACGCACCAAGGCCTTGAGGAACAGCATGGTGCAAGTATTCTGGCTGATAAAGAAGCATCAATTTTTGATGTAGCTTCCTTGCTGTAATAACTAACTTGTTCTGTGCAGTGGTAGCATTATGGAGAAGTTCCTGGTAAAATACGTGAAATTCTAAGTTCCGAAGTGACCCTTCCTATATGAACAGCATATGTTGTGTTTGAACTTGGAGTTCTCAGTTGCAGTGAGAGATCTGTAGAAGACGGGCATTTTTATTTCTTTTTGCAAGCTTAGAGGAGCATCATGGACAACTTTACTATTTCCTTTATACCTTAGAAGATTGCATTAATCAAAGGACTTGATTCAGGTCTGATCTTTTTGCCAAATGCTAATTGGTGGGCACTTTGGAGTAGTGATGGCAGTGAGCTGTGGCCCACTGGTGTTTCACCATTGTTTCTCCCAGAGGCTGACGTAAAATTAACCAAGGAAGTGAGAATGAGGGCAACGTGCTTGAGAGAGAAGGGGGAATTATGCAAGAACCTGGCAGATTTTCTAGAGTAGAGGGATCAAACTAAGGAGCTTTACCAACACGCAGTAGTGTCAGGGTTGCTGACCCCTGCCAAGATAGATGCCAAGTCTGTGGCTGGCTGGCTGCTTGTAGTATTGTTCTGATGAACTTTTCTGTATGAAGCAATTTTTCATCGGAGGATATTTGTGTTGCCTTCAGAGCAGGCTGCATAAGTATATTATTTAAAAAATAAAATAAAAAAAAGCTTTGATGTTGTTCTTAAGTAGGATTTGTATTTGTGACACATTCACGTGTTCAAGTAGCGGTAGCTATCTTAGAGACCTAAAGTCATTAAGTAGTCTATACCTCCTGCTGAAGATTTAAATCATCCACTGAATTTGCAGAGGTGAGTGGCTCTGTGCTCAAAAACAGAATTAATTTGAAGTGGTAAAGTAACTTCTGATGACCATAACATTATAAGTGGGTATGGAGAGGAATACAGAGAGGCTGTGTATCTCTGAGTTTTAACAGCCAAATGAAATAAATTGTGAATTGAAAAAGCGGGGTAAAAAAAGTGAGATAACTCTATCCATGAATAAAAGAGCAGGAGTGAGATGATGATATCAGCTAGTTCTAAGAGCTGATTATCATATGCTTCAGACAAGTTCACTTCCTTCACTGCAGACAATGCCTCCTTCTTGATTGAGTTGTTTTGAAATGCAAATCAGGTTCAGATGAATTTACTCATTTAAAAACTGTATTCAATATAGTTAAAACAGATTATTGAAATAACCTTAAATGCTGTCATCTTTTGCTTGTAAATTTGGGTTCGCTTTCTCTAAATAGTTTGATACAAATTGTACGTGTGTTTAAATAAAAGCTACTGTTTCATAACACAAGAAAAAAACCAACAGGGGGAATAACGTATGGTTATCTTATTCCTTAAACAAATATGGATGGTGTTATCATTGAACCAGCATGCCCAAACGGCAGTGTCAGAAGGAACCAACCCAGGAGACTGGGATGGGGCAGGGCTGCTTAGCATGGCTGACCCTCCTAAATGTGAAACCACACAGCCAGAGGGGCTGCCAGTAGTTTTAAAGATCAAGGATTTTTTATGCCACCCTGCCTGGAAGCAAATATGTATCTGTAGCAGAGCAACTTGTTTTCTACTGAAGAGTTTTATCTGTGTTTCGTTAGCTTGAGGAAGATGGAGTTTCAGTTCCTGGAGCTCTTAACAGGAATTTTAATTTTAAGTTGCATATCTTCATTGCCCACATCTGAATGCCAGTCTAATTATAGTGGCTGATGCCTTGTGAACTGCTGAAGCCAGAAAGCCAGTCTCTGAAAGAAGTTCTGAAATCCCAGCTTTCAAACAGTGTGAAGTATTAATCTCAAATTGTCACAATTCACGAGGTGTCTTCTAAAATCCAGTTCTGCTTGAACTGGAGAGCAGAACGGGAACAAGATGCTTTGTAAGACATCCTTAGTTTCAGGTCTCTCCTTCACGACCTGAAAAACTTTAGGGGAATGCTTTTCAGGCTCATTTACTTTTCTAGGTGTTTGTTCTAGCTCTCTGAGGAGACCTTTCTAGACAACCTCTTTTGTTAACTTTTCCCCTTTGCTGTTCCAAGGGCTCCTGTGGGAGGGTGCACATGGAAACTGCTGTTTCGTACTGTTGTGCCTGCTTTCTGCGTGTTTTGGTTTTCAGCTAGCTAGAGAGGAATGCTGGCTAGTGATTGTAGAGCATGTGATTGTAATGTGTGGGACTTTGAGGAATATTTGTGCTCAACGCACACTTACATCTTGCCTAAGAGAGATTTTAGCCTTCTTAACTGTAGACATCCAGATGTGATACTGAGAATATTACACCCAGATGACCTCAAAGCAAAAAGCCGTGCTGATGTTCTTAGGGATCCCTTCCACCTGCTTTATCTTTTGGAGTCTCAGCTTGTAAATTTGGGATGCGTGGGGTTAGAATAATGCGTTAATTCCACAGAAATTAATGTTTAAGTAGAACCCCATTTTTCCTCGCTAGATATTGAATAAATGACACGGTTCAGTAGGAGGCCCATAAGGACTGCACTTCTGCTGTCATATATGCAGTTCTCTCCTCACCTTTAAGAAACCTGTAAGCTCTTTTCTTTGCTCTTTATCTGCTGCCTCTCCATTCAAAACTGTTCAGTTTACATGCAGGAAAAAAAAAAAAAAGTTAAAATACCCAGAGACAAAAGCATAAGTGCTCTTATTTTCTTTTCTTTCCTGGTGTGACCCAAAGCAACATGCCTGCAGGCTCAAGTTCTTCTCCTATTCCTTTTTCTGTGTGCTGTCAGACCCATACCGCTCTGCTTTGTAACGGAGGAGGAATGCGTAGGGGTCAGTTACTGTTTCCCAGCTGAGGAGCAGGGGACTTCCAGTGCTGGGAACATAGCTTCTTTAACCGCTGTAGTGCAGTCCTTTGTAATCATCTAATTAAACTCATTGCAAGTAAGTACGTAGTGGGATTTTGACATGTAAGACTGATGTAACAAAATGGACAAATAAGCACCAATTCCTGTGGTCAGTTGTATATATTTAACTAGGCAAAGGATATTTTATTAGCAGGAAAAAAATATATTATTTGAAACCGAGTCAGGGCTCTCTCTCCATTCCAACTTGAGACTGTTTTACTGATCCCATGCCTGTTTTTTTTCTTCTGAGATGGCTGCATCCAAAACACTGATGGACTAGTGGGGAGTGCTTGATTTCTTTCAAATGTATACCTGTGCAGTGAGTCAGTGTAGCTTACATGCAAAAACGGTCCCATGTTTATATCTTATTTTCAGTGAAACAAAGACTTGAAAGACTTTGTAACATCATTCATGACTGAAGATGACACTGAAAACCATGCTGATAAGAATACTTACTGCTGAAAGCCTGGATTGTAACACTGGATTACAGTCTCACTGATATCCTTGTTTAGGTGTTTTGGAAATGTTGCACAGCTAACAACTCTAATTCAGCGATGAAAACTCCTTTTTCAGTTTAACTGAAAACCTGCAACTTCAAACCCTTGCCACTTTACTTAAATCATGTATTTTTCTAGTATAAATGGAGAGGGAAATAGAAGGCAACTGCTAGCATAGATTTCCAGAAAATCTGTAATAGTCCCCAGATGTATGAAAATGACAGATCCCATCAGCAGTATGAAAACATTAGCCAATAAAATGGGATTAAAGTTAATTTAAAACAGGGTCCTGTAATTAGGAAATTCCTGCAAAGTTGCATGAACTTGTCATCATAACATCTTCAGGCTACATGCGTGGTTTGACAGCCCTGCTGGGACAGAATTTGAAGTTGTTAGGCTTCACTAAAGCACTTGTTTTTTTCTGACAGCTCAACAAATTGCATCTGTAAAAGGCAGTATGTGAAGATAAATGTTCTGCACCGTTGGTGCCTGTTCTTGTTCTGCTTGGCACTGTTCTGTTGACTGCCTGTTGTATGGGCCCTGCTTGAAACTCCTTCCCCTTTAGGGGTGGAAGGGGGTAAAGGGGAGTGCTTTTGTAGTTTGTGGTGCCCCTCAAAAGGGCAACTCTGTAAGCAAGGCGTCTGTCAGTTGGGAAGGACTGTTAGACTATTGTCCAGTTTCTTTCTCTAGATGGAGTTGGAAGGATATCAAAGGGATAAAGAAAAATCATGAGATGTAAGCATCCTTCAATAAATGTACTTTCAGAAACCTACTGCAACTGGAGTTAGAGTGTACTCACCTGTAAAATCTTTTTAGTGGACAATGTTATTAATTTATTTCTCCTCTCAATATTATTAAGAGCTCTTACAAAGAAATAAAAAGCCTGAGGTTAGTAGTGATAAATTCTTTTTAAAGAAACCTCAGTGAAGTAAAAATATCTTTCAGAACTGCACAGTAGGGCCCTCACTGCTAAAATTAAGGTCTTAACTCAGCTTTAGCAGAGCAGAAAGCATTCTGTAAAAGCTCTTTTGGGTAAGAAGATCAATGCCCAATGCATTATTGGACTTCATGAGGTGTTTGAATCTTTAAGGCATTCTGGAAGGAAAAAGAGTAATGCAAGGTTAATTAAAATTATTCCAGAAAGTGCTGTCTTCCTGAAATGTGTTCATTATGTTCCTCAGACTCCCTTTAAACCACCTAATGCTTTACTTTCTAAGGTATGAAATGGATTGCATGGGTTTCTATTTATGGGGTACGGGGAAGGTGTGCTGAAAGTTACCGTATGACTTACTATGGGTTCAGGCACATACATTTCAAATATCCATACAGGGATATATTCTGTAATGGTGCTGTCAGCTTTTGGCACAAGAGCTGGAGGCGCTGTGTAGTCAACATGCAGATAACCAACCTTAACTGTTCTGTAACTCTGAATAATGGTCTGGAGGGCATGCAAACATCACTCTACCTTGACCCCTGTATCTAGACCCTTTGAGGGAATAAAAATGTTGTTTTGAATCTACTTCACCTTCTTTTGGGAGAGGAGATGATGGCCCAGGTCTCATGCTTGGACTCTAGATCTCCTACCTTTTATCAGGATGCATCTCTTGATGATGAGTGGCATAGGAAGCCTGCCCCACTAACTTGTGCTCTTTTGTGCCAATATTATCATCTGTGGAGCTGCACAGTGAGCAGAACTAGATTAAAAATATCTCCCTCTCTAATGATTATTTTTAAGCATGATCAGTCCCCCATGTCACCCGCCAGACATCAGTACAACAGGAGCCTGTGGCAAGGGCCTGGGTGGGTGGAAGCCATGTGGAGGAGTGTCCCTGCAGCCACAGTCTCAGCTCCTCTTGCCAGGAAAGCTAATGTGCAGCACTCTTGTTTCTCGTTAAATGGCATTGCCTCTATTGACACCTGTCACTGCATGATCCTTCTGAATTTTAAAACACAAATCCTGGCCGTCAGAGCTAAAGGATGAGGGCTGTTGGATCAAAGATGGGCACAAACTCTTGCAGCTTCAGAAATGATGCAGCCCTGCAGGAGACAATCAAAGTGTCAGTATGTGTTACACTGTGTCTTCAGCAGTGGGACATGTCACTCTTGAACATCTTGGAAGAGCTGAGCTGGTGTATTAGATGGTGATGGGTCATGCACATATGTTGTTCACTGGCCTACATTTCTGGAAATGACTTCTGCTCCCTATTCTGCTCTCCTATGCTCCCCTTTTCCTTAAATAACTTCAGCTAAAGCTGAATTGCTTTTTCTTCGATAAAAAATAGACTCACATGAGGTGACTGTTGTGACAGGATTGAACCATAATAAAATCATAGACTATCTGGAGTTGGAAGGGACCCACAAGGATCGTTGAGACCAGCTCCTGAGTTGGACTTGATGTATAAGTGCATCACCTTGCATCCCTGTGAAGGAAATTCCATGTCGCAGTGGAGAAACTCGAGTGTAAGTACTACTGGTTGGTAGATGATCAGGATATATAAAAGAGAAAATAATAAGAGCATGGAGGAGTGTAAATAAGAACTTGTGTTTCTCTGAAAGAGAGTGGAGATTGTCACACCATATTTTTCCTTCATGAAGAAGGTCTAGAAAAAATGGATAATGTGAGCAGTAACAAATGGTCAGGGCGTTATGGTTTTCACTCAGGGATTCTCAGCCAAAATATCCAAACCACTAACAAAAATGTATAATAGCTCACTGAATGTTCCCTTGGTACCAGAAGATTAAAAGGTGGCAAGCATGACTCCTCTTGCTGCATCTGCACTAGGCAGCCTGCACTAGCTAGGCCCATTGCTGGGCAGCGTGCATCGGGGGGAATTCACAGAGCTCCTGTGACGGGAAGCCACATCTCACAAGCAGCAAATGGCAGTGGGATAAAAGGGAATCCTAATGTGGCTATGTAAGATTCAGAGGTAAAGACTAAGCCATCAGTTTTCTCAATGACGGGAGGTTGTAAGTGAAGTTTCCTTATCTCTATCAAGAGCAGGAAAAAACAGAATCTTGACAGAGCTGCCGATCTTTGTGGTAGTATGTAACAAGCTGTCAGATTAAATAAATTGAGGAAAGATCTAGAGTATCCTGAGGTGATGGACTCCAACCATGCAGGAATGTGGGGATGTCCCCTAGAGCCAGGATGTCCCCTTTCACCAGGCCACGGCAGAGCAGCCAGAAACCAAACAAACGTGGGTCTCAGTGCAGTGGTATATCGGGAGTTGAGAGAGCTGAATTCTGGAGTTACTAGAAAGATAGGTATGGTAGAGATTTAGGATTGCGACACAGTACATACTTAGAGAAACTCTGAAGTAGCCCAGTCTCAGAGGAGAGTTCAGGCTTAACCTGCGATGGTACTGCAGCTCGGCAAATCCCAGTGCCACCTGCAACCTCATCTGGGAGGGCACATCTTTAGGCTGCGGTCAGTGTGTAGACACTGATAAGCAACATGGGGAAAGCATACTGTCCTGTGGGGTAAGCTGGTCTACAGGTTTTGTATTTTCCCAATAGTTTGGTCAAAAAACAAGCATTTACCAGATTTGCACCTGGTGGGTAATTGCACAGAGTCTGGCCTCTACTCAGGAAAGTGCCAGGAAAACGTGCTTTCTGTTTAAGAGCGACTGTTTTCAGTTTTTGAAAAAATAAACAAAAATCCCCCTTACATTTAGAATTTGTCAGTTTTGGGAAGCAACTTCCAGGATCTGGTGGGGAATCTGTAGTGCTGCCCAGCTCTGTCATTAGGGGAGCTATTATCCGCCTGTGAACTTTGCCTGTTGCAGGCAGCTCTGGGTGGTGATCCAACCTGTCTCTGTTAAATTACTGAGATGGAGAGGTGATCTGGTCAAAAGGACTGTTCAGCTAAGCAAAGGCTAAGAGTCAATATATTTGTTCTGTGTAACGAATAAGAAGGCTAAGCATGAGAAAGGGAGAAGAGCTATGTAAGGTGAAAGACAGTACTAGAACAAGTTGGTGTAAACTGGCTATGAATGGATTTATACTGGAAGTGGGAGGAAGGTTTCTTCACTGTTATAGCTGTCAGGTCTGGACTGGCATGCCAGCCAGTCACAGGAAGAAGAACACAGCAAGATGGTGCTTGATGGTGCTTATAAAAGGGATTGTAAAACAATTTGTCTGTTGTGAATGCCACAAAATAGCTTCTGCAATCCTGCTACTATGTGAGAAGTTATAAGCTGTAAATAAATCAGTCTTTACAGCGATGTTATTGCCTTAGAAAACAGGGAGTGGAAATTAATTCCTTTTAGTTAAGGAGTGAGCTGCATACCCCGTTAAACCTCCCAGACAAACACAACATCATTAGAGCTATGCTCGGCTGCTTATTCGCTTGTGACAATTGTGATTAAATGCTTAGGAAGACAAGGCTCATTTAATATTCCCTGGGGGGCATTTGGTTCAGGCATTGCGGATTTGGGTTGAAAAGCAGCTGTTGACCGACACTGAATTTGGATATATTGGAGAAGGAAAAGCTGATCACAAGCAGCAGTTACGAGCCGAGTGGAGGAAGAGGGTAAGGTCCTACTGCTCCTACCAAGGAGAAGCTGGGAAATACTCTCACTCCTGATTTATTACCTGCCCATAAATTCCTAGGTAGGAACAATCTTGCATTTTTAGCCAGCATCCTGCCTAGGTGAGTATACTGTCACCTGTAATTAATCGTAAAAACCCTTCTAAGACAGGTGCAAGAGCCTTTTAGGCAGAGGTGCAACTACCTGCTCCTGCCACTATGATGATCACAATATGTGATAAATACAACTCTGAAGCAGGGGGTTCTTGAATTACTGTTTGTGTTGCCTCTGTCTAATGTTGGGCATTCTGCCTGGGCATGTGAGCATCCATCCTATCTTGTGACTCCTAATAAAGCTTTGTTCTTAGAGAGGTACGTGGCAGTGGGTGTCATGATATGATTCCTATTGTCTGAAAAAAGTGTTGCTTTTTTGTTTTCATAGGCTTTGAATTTACCTGATACCTTTATCAGTGCTTTTAGTCCAATTTCCTGTAGAAAGGCACTCTGATCTCATCCCTTTCCCCTCCTTTATCAGCTTCTGTCCAATAACTTGTGAAACTTTGTTTTATCAAATTTGGCAGATGAAGAAGGGCTACAAAGTGTAAAATTTGTACGAGTTTGGGGAAAGTTGAGGTGAGGAACGTGTGGGGGAAAAAAAAGCACCCACATGCAAAAACTTAGTGTTCCCTTGGAATGAGGGCAGCACCATCAACTTCATTATGCATCCAATCAATTTGTTTTGCTCCGTGGCCTGGGAGCTCATCTTATCGGCTGTCAGATCAGTGCACACATTTCCGAGCCAGCCACAGCATGTGCTGTTCCTTGGCCGTTGCTGAAGGATTTAAGAAGGACCTGAGAATATTGATTGGGAATATAGATCGGAAAGCCCTGTAAGGGAGCGGGGGGGGGGATGAAATAGAAAATACCAGATGCAAGAAGTGTGGGAAAGTGTTGTATGGAAACATGCCTGGTTTTCCATAGACTAATTTTCATTATGTCTAGCAAATCTGGAATGGATCATATGAAGAAAGGGAAATAGTTATATCCATGTAGTACTCTGAAAAATGGCTGAATAATCTGAAAATGGACTAAATTTCCTTTGGGCTAGAAAGGTATAATCTTCTATATAAAAACAATCTATCATTAAGATTAGTGCATTGGGTTATTTTGTTTTGTTTATGTTACTTTTATTTTGTTTTTAAATGGGGTGACTTAGATTAGGCATAAAACCAAGTAATATCCCAGTTCTGTTGATCTGGGATAAAATTTGGGCAAACAAAAGGTGGTAAGATAGAGCTGGGCAGAGAATCCAGGTGTTGCCAAACATTCAATTACAACATATTTTGGGAATTTAAATTGAATGATTTTTTTTGTGTTTTGTAAGTGCAGTATTGCTTACTTAAGTGCAGTGGCTCAAGGGGAAGTGTTTCTTTAATTCCTCTCAATTAATAAGAAAAAAATTATATTTTTTCTGATTGAAACTGTCTGCTTGTGATACAGAGAAAGCTGTGCTGAGCTCTGTAGTTGCATAGCTCTTGCTGTGCAATGCTTGCTGTGGTTGCGAATGAAACCACAGAAATTACCATTTCATTAATATCAGGTCTTAAGTCCAGCACGGTTATTCATCTGCTTTACTTCCTTCTACCCTGAGCTGTGTTGCTAAAACCTTTTGAAGGCAGTGGTTAGGCTGTAATGTTACTACCACAGTACCAGTGGATGTAAATCTAGTTTTATACCTTACTGGGTTGTGATGTTTTTAGATCTTTAAAACTGAGCAGGGTTATTTCTGATCAAGGATAATCACAGAGCTGTGGGGGTAGAGTGGGCATTTTTTTATCTCATTTTCCTCTGAGTACAGGATCAGAACTTTAGCCAGTGCTGACGTTGCAGGCACAATGCTGATAGAGATATTCTTTCCTGCTATTGAAACTGAAATCCTGATTGTAATTTTTAGGCATTTCTGTTAATCCTAACCATGTGCTAATCTCATTTTGATCCTCATTTTCTTCTGTCGTTTCAGTAGATAACATTCTTATTTCCACTCTATAATAACCTGTTGCACAACTTAGCCAGGCACTGTTCAGGAATCTGCTTCTTTTTATGCAAATATTGAGAGCAATACTAATAGGAGGTTGTAAGCCGAGATTTTCAAGAGTGCTTAAGTGCCTGTGATGCTCTGATATCTAACCAGGTAGAGAAACCTCAAAGCGTTTTCCTCTACTACTTTCTGAAATTTGCTTTTCTCTGAAGGTCTTAAGCTCAACACTTGAAAAACCTTGGCCATAATTATTCTGTTTGGAAAGTCTGCACGTGCATCTAAGGACAAAGTTTCACCAATCAAGAGCAAAAAGATTTCAGTAGTCATGGGATACTATGATGGAGTGCTCATCACAAATCTGTGCAGCTGAGAGCAATGAAATTAAGAAGCAGCTGGCGAAACGCACCATAGATTGAATTTGCTGCTAATAATTATGAGCCTGTTTCAGCCAAGTGCTTTTCCCCTTCACGCATGCCTTGGGAAGTGCCAAACCAATGAATTATTCTTCTTACCAAGAGCAAAGGGTAACTTCTACTACTGTATTTTCTGTTCAGTGTGTTTTTATTGGATGTAAAACAGTCACAGAGAAAGTAATAGAAATACCACACATGACTGAGGAAAAGGAATCTGCAGATTTTATTGCATTCATCCAATTACTGACATTGCAGCCCCGTGTGTAAATCTTTCGACGCATGTTGGCTTCTTGAGAGGTTTCTCAGTTGCCTCCCATAGGAATTGCCAGACAAGGTCATACCCAAGGTCTGTTCAATCTGTGTCCCATCTTCAGAACTGACAAAGACCAAATGCTTCAGGAAAATGCGGAGTGAGGATTTGTATGTATTAGGACCCATCTTCCTAGTAGCTCCCATCCTGGTCTGTGGTGGAGAAGGCTGGATGCACAAAACCTTGTGCTCTCTGACTGTTTGATGCTCAAGAAACCATCTGGATGAGAAGGCAGGAGCATTGCTGATCACCTGGCTCCTCTTGGTGGCTCAGCATGAACTCTTTTAAGTTGTTTTAAGTCTGTTTTTTCTTGAAGGGGTATTTTGGATGGTGGTACAGTGCCATCTGTAGGGAACTAGTTAAAGGAGCACAGAAAGGCATAAACTGGAGTGGCTGTGTAGGCATATGGATGGTAAAGAGTATGTCCCACTGCTCCCCACTCAGCCATTATACCACATCCACACCTGGGTTTTAGTGGGAATAAACCCCACTCATATCCTCAATTAGTGCTCAGTGTTACTCATTACCCCGGGATACCCTTTACTTAAAAGTCCAACAGCAACCTGAGCTAAAACAAAAAGGGGCCAGCTGAAGAGTTGATAAATGAGACTGAACATTCTGAATATTTATGATTTTGCTAAGAAATGATTTGCACGGATGATACAAATGATATGCTGGAGTAGCAAAGACATAGCTGTGCTGCCTGGGTGCTGGTGTGAACTAGCAAAGGAAAATAACTCTTCTGGGAAACCCCTCTGTATCCACTAGTCACAGATTAGCAAACAGGGTTATGTACTGAATGTCCCCAAGTGGCCATGCTGTGCTGGTGGTCCTGGCTGTGGTAGTGCTACTATTGCTGAGCCTGAATGCAGCCCGCTCCTTGCTTGGAGTCACCTTGCAGGTTTGTGCTGAGTGGGGTTTGTGCTGAGTGGGCATCTGAGGGCCCTTGGGAAGTACTGGAGGTCTGTAATAATGCAGGGAAGAAAGTTTCCACCTGGTGCTGCTGGGACAAATATAGAAGATGCTAAATAAAGAGGAATGTAAGCTGAGATCATCTGCAACAAAGGAAATAAAGAATTGCTTTGCAACCACATACAAAGTTTCTCTTTTTACAATATCAACCATCTTAAGAACTTCTCTGTCCCTATCTCCTTAAATGTATAGGTATCAAGGAAAGTTAAGACAGTACTTCCCAGACAGGGTGTCATATATATTTTTTAACTTTTGTAGTTTATTTTCTTTGCATATTAGGTTCTAAAAACACACGTATCACCTGTATCGCACAGATTTACTATTAACAAGAAGTACTTTTCAGGCAAGCCCTCCAAACTCCTGACAAGGCACATGAAGCTTTGATACAGAGGCACACTTGATTCCTGCCCTTTGCCCACCAGACCTGTACCGAGCTGCCACGTTTTGATGTCATAAGATGTAGTTGTGCTTGACATTCCCAGATAATTAGAAATGGCTTCAGACAAGTTCGCTTCAGACAAGTTCCTTTCAGAGCTTTTAAGGACTTTCCTCTGGACCCTGTGAAGTAATAGAGCATTTGTTTTTCCAGAGCTCTGCTGGACCAGTTGCAGGTGGTAGCTCTGGACCCCCTGCTCTTTCCTTTCAGCTCTCGTAAGGTCTCTGATAGTGGATGCTTCCCAGGGAGGAGTTTTACACCTTGGGTAGCAGTGTCGTCCCTTGCAGAGTCGTGTTCTGAAGGACTGAGTTTGTGGACATCAGAAAAGTCTTCTGGTAGGAGGAGCAGAGACAACTGTGGGCAATCCCCTACTCCCTCAGTAAAGGTGACCAGACCGTAGGTGGGAGCTCTTAGAGTAGGAATGGAGGGCTCTTTCTGTCAATGGAAGTCTACTTATGCTTTGATATGGTTTCACTGGGGAAAGAGGAAGAATGTAAACTTCCAGGGGAAAAAAATAAATAAAATTTCCAGTTACTCTCTTGATACTTGAGATTACCCAGAACTTCTCTGGCATAGGTTCCTGTAATACTGTTAACTCAAAACTTTGCATTACTGAAATCTTGGTATTGAGCAGT
This sequence comes from Oxyura jamaicensis, assembly GCF_011077185.1. Taxonomy (NCBI): domain Eukaryota; kingdom Metazoa; phylum Chordata; class Aves; order Anseriformes; family Anatidae; genus Oxyura; species Oxyura jamaicensis. Next base: position 22,923,335 of record NC_048898.1, read on the forward strand.
CACGAGTAGACAAGCCTTGCTGTGGTGGCTTTGTTTTTTGTCTTAGTTAAAATAAAGGCCTTAGAAATGCTAGTTATCACTGATTCTGTTTTTTCATGACGTATTTCTCAAAGTTGGGGCCAAACCCACAATTAGATACTTGATTGTATGTATTCTGTTTTTTTTTTAAAGCCAGCTTTCAAGTTGACTTGGGATCTGCATGGGAAAGTGCTTTTTCTTCTCCTTCACCAAATCAGACCTACCAATTTCCTTGTTGATGGGATGTTTTATAAATTAGTGCTTTTTAGAAGGCAGGGTCAGGAAGGGGTCAGCTTGGGTTTACAGTGGAAACTTGGTGTCAGTCGCCACTCTGGAGCGACCGCTGTTTCTCCGTAATGGGATTCAAGGCGTGTAGGTTCCCGGTGGGTCAGGGAGTGTGTTCTCCTGCCTGAGGCTGCGGGGCTGTGCCTTGTGGCACAGTGCATCTCACTGGGGTATCGGCACGGGACAGGCTGCAGGTGTAAGGTGCACATGCACAGGGTGGAGTCCTCTGCTGAAAGGTCACCGACTTTTTTTCGGAGCCTGCGTGACCGCTGGGAGCAGAATGGCCCCGAGGTCCGGAGCCTCGCCACCTAAGGAGACGGGGAAAACAGGTAGCGCACCCTGACGCAAGCAGTGCAAGGCTAAATGGCTGTGAATGGAACAACTTACCGGCAACATTTTCCATTTGCAGCTCCATGTTGAGGTGATTAGCCCAAATGAGCTCGAACTGCTGGAAAACTGCAAGAGCAATGGAAAATAAAAAGGTCACCGTGCGTTGCAGGGGTTAAACAGCTGGACTGAAAAACCTGCAGTGCTCTGAATTAAAGGGAAAACTGCATTCATTCAAAAGCTCTAATACCCCAGAAAAGGAGTTCCAAGAAGCTTATAAATTTGGTGGCCTCTATTTAATTGCTTGAATCAGAATCGTTTATACTTCTCTTCAAGTTTGCTTTTAGCTCTATGGTTGATGAAAACTCATCAGGGAAGAGTTCAGTCTACCCCATAATTATCCATGTTAAGGCCTGGTTTCAACGTCCGTGCCAAAACTAACAGAGAGCACAGTGCCCCCTCTTCAGCTCCCCCTTCCCACCAGTCTCATGACAAGACATTTCCTCCGAATTTTTAAAGTAGTTTAAAAACAAACAAACAAACAAAGCAAACAAACAAGCCCCCTGAGCAGTACGTGTTCTCGTGATAAGTAGCGATTTTGCATCAGTTTTCTCCTTGGAACTTTAAAATACCAAAATTACAAATTTTGACCTTGACAATTTTGTTTGGCTCCACTACAAGATCTGGTACTTAGCACTGGAAAGGTGAACAGAGGGAGCTGGAGTAGGCGGGTACGTCATGAGGGTTTTTTTTTCTGTGCTGTGTACTCTGGTGTGTATCCCATGGTGGAAGCTAAGCTCACAGGTATCAGTTGATGCTGTTACTTTGAGGCTAAGAAGAGGATTAGAGTAAAGAGGCTTTCAGTAACTGAGCATAATTACGCTAGAGCCCTTCATAGTAGAAATAGAAAATTGCTGATGAGAAGCTATGAGAGGATTGGAAGGGAAATTGGATTTGGAAAGCAAATTTACACGCACACGTACTCTTGCTTAAAATCTCTGTTACTCTCTAATTCTCCTAAAGGGAATGTGTGTTTGTGTTGGTCTATTGTGCTGTCTCACACAGGCAAGAGGCTTCCTTTCACCATCTCACTTTAACAGGTAATGCCTTATTTTTGGTGGAGGAGCTAGCTGAAGGAGTTCCTGATTTTATTTGCTTGATGTTTCTCCCCTTTGTTTAATTTCTCTTTCTTCCTCTTTCCCTTTAGTACAGCGTGGCTATTTTTGTCAGTTCAGATGTGTTCTTTACTGTGAACAGATCTAGGACTTAGCCTGGCTATTGCCAATAATAAAAGCAAAGAAACAACCTGCAAGCCTTCAAAGTAGAGGCCACTTAACCATCATTTCCCTTCACCCCTCTTCAAAGAGTACTGTTGTGTTTTTTTTTGCCGTGTGTGTGTGTGTGGGGGGTGTTGTACCTCCTCTGTGCCTTGTTTTTCCCCGCATGATAGGCTTGTGACAAGCAGTACTGATCATTTCCAGTGAGGGATTATAAGAGGAAATTCCTGTGCAGCCCCAGCTCCCCAAAGTGGGGAAGAAAAGACAGGAGCAGTACACACAATCCTATTAGAAACAAGTGAGCCACGGTGAGCTGATTTCTCATCAGCCACTGAATGTGCTTAGAGCCCAAAATGTGGATTTCTTCCCCCTGAAAATTTAGCAGGAAAACCAAACCAAATCCAGCGACAGTGGATTGAATTGAATCTCCAAAGGGTCTAGCTGTCTCAATAGCTTGGGCTTTCCCTCTGATGTCCTTACTGTGAATCACTGGTTCTGACAGTTGTGGGTACCCATAAGCTAGAGAGTCCTAAATGTGCCCTCGCTGTTTCTTCCGCCTGTGAGAGAACACGGATTTGCATCTTACTGCAAGGAGCAGAGCACATTCTAACCACCTCTGTTTTTGTACAGACATAAGGACTTGTGATTTATCCTGTCAGGGTCTGGTTGTTCCAGCCTCCCGTGGAAGGAGCAGTTGCACGTTCTGCTGTCCACAAACTGCATCTTACTGCTTGCTGTGCCTTCTGCAGGGATGGGTGAGCACCGCCTTTTCGGTCAGCAAGTGACCATAGCAGTTGCAAGCAGTTGAGAGTAGCCCGTTGTGTCTTCTTCATCCTTCAGATTGTGATGAAAGGACTTTGTGGGTGAAAGAAAGATGGACTGCTTCCCAGAGCCGGTTCTCATCATCATCTACCTTTCACAAACGTTCACCTTCCTGGAATTTTGCCCTCTTTGAATCATTCCCTCAGTATATGAGAGTGTTTCATTGCTTTCCTTCAGCTTCTTTCTGAAATCTTGCCTTTGCCACAAGACTGCAGAAGTTACGTTGAGCCCCCACCTGCCTTGCTGACAGTGTTGCCCCTTGGTAATTCTTTATGCATCTGAACATATCATGTCTCTCCAGTGTTAGATTAGAAACTCTTTGGAGTAATGCCCAAGCATCTGGTAGCTTGGGGCACTGGTACATGCCTGGTGCTCCCAGATACTAAAATAATACAGGAAATTATTGGTAATGGTTAACTGCATGCTTACCACATGTCCTTCTTTGGAGGAACAGTAGTGCAAAAATAGCATCTAATTCTGGTATGTGTAAAGAAAAGTCATCAATTTGAAATATGGCTGGTTTGTAAGTATTTGTGTGTATTCCTACCCATGGGTCCTTCTCGTATTTTTATGATTTAACTATCAAATTCCTTTTTTGTCATGTCTCCCTCCTCCCCCAACATTTCCATACCTATTTTAGTGGTGGGTCAAAGCAGTGATCTTTTTTCCTAGACGATGCAGAACCTAAAACATCTTATGCTTTGGCTTTTTCAGCACTTGAGAAATGTCGTTTGTTGGGGTGGGGAAAAATGTGTTGCCACCTACTAAGAAATGAGATGTGGAATTGGGTGACTGGCGATTCTTTTAGGAAAACAGTTGACTCTTACACTGACTGATAACAAAGCTTATCTCTGCACACTCGAGAAGCTGCAGCAGGTCCATGACTACTTTTAGCATGCATTTGCATTGGTAAGAGGCTGTTCCATCACTCCACGTAAACAAAACCACCGTGACTGGCTAATGCTTCTGGCGAGATGGATGTGTACGCAGCTGCCTACTGAGTTGATGCCATTCTGGTATGAAAGGGGGTGATGAATGAGTGACCACACAGAGCTCATGCCACACCAGTCTACAGTCACTTTACCACTGTGAATCTTTATCTGGGCAGGGAATAAGGCATCTCTGTACAAGAACAGCAGCATGGCTAAAGTGCACTGTGTCTTATGCCTGCATCCAAAACCTTCCCCAGGTAGGAGAAATGAGAGAGATGTTTAAAACGTAAAATGAGGCTTTGTGCATCATCTGGGGTAAGCTGTGGCAAAAAATGACTTGCCCTCGTGGGATTTACTTTGGCTGCTCTGACATGGAAGAAGAGAGAGGATCTGTTGCTCAGCAATTTCAATTAGTGCAATTCAAGTTGTTTGGTTTGCCATCCTAGTGGTGGTAGCTAGGACTTGCAGTTCGTAGAGCAAAATCTGAACAGAAGGGATTGATAAGCTAGGAGGATCCAGATCTCAGGGTAGGCCAGCTCCTAGTAACACAGTTGTAATGCCCTCTCTTTCCTTGAAAACCCAGAATGGGCATTTGCTCCATGCATGACAGTGTCTAGGGGCATACTGAAGCAGGGTCCAAAGCAGAATTTTCTCACTTGCCTTTCATTTTAGGCCATTGAGTTCCCTTCTGCCTTGTCCTCACCAGAGTTAGCAGGCTGAACCATTACGCTTGGCGTTACGTTTGCCAAAACCACCAGACAGAGTTCTTCCTCTCTGGGGATCCAGCTGTCTGGAGAAATGGTCCCTTATGCATCTAAACAGCACTTCAGGCCCCAGATTTCAGCGCCTGATGTCCCGCCTGCCAAGCCATGATCTCATACATGGAGTCAGGACAGTTGAATGGAAAGGTCCATGTGCTGAGGCTTGGGCGGCTTTCGGTCTCAGTACTCCTTGTGCTGGGGCGTTCTCCCATCAGGAGCCACAGGTCACATTCCTCTCCAGCTCTCACTCTAAAGCAGGGGGCTTTGGTTGCCAAATAAGTCTTTTCAGACAGGAAGGAATGTTTTGTGGAGGGGATTTACCTGTTAGTGGATTAGGCTATCCCAGAGTCAGCGGCCCTGCCAGCTCTGCAAGAACCTGCCCACTGCAGCCTATTTTGAAAGCTGTTTCTCTTGCAGCCCTTGCACCCAGGCTCTGTGTGACCCTGCTGCTAGCTGGCATTTTGTTCCTGTCCCATATGGGAAGTATCGAGCAGGTAAGCCCTGAACAAAGCTGGTCTGGGCTGTTGTTTTCAAGGATATTGTGGCTTCTTTTGGATGCGAGAGAGGAGCCTGACCTGAATAAGACTTTACAGCACACTGTTGATTTTTAAGTTGTCCCAGGACCTCTGAATGACCAACACTCAATTAACTCTGACCTTTTGTGGTTTCAAAATCTAGATCCAAATGCTGAGGTTTGACTCTCTCTGTCTAAAACCCCTGACCGCAGTTCCTATTTTTAAGCAGAGATGGAAGACTGTCATCTTCTGGAATTCATTAGTTTCCCTGCCGCTCACCCCAACTCCTTCCCCAATTAATGGTACATCAGGGCCACAGCTTGAGGTATCCGAGCTGCATTCAACCCTCGTTGACTTGTGAACAGTTTCTAAGCCTGTGCTGCCCGGTCTTGGCATTTTCTCCCTCTGCCATGGCTCACTTCTGCTCATGTTTTTGTTTTTCTTGAGTGATGTGGTTGACCTCCCATGGGTCGGGGGAGAGCTCAGGCGTTCCTGCAGCTCCTCACTCAGCTCGCCGACTGCCCAAAGCACTCTTGTTTTTTTCCCATGGCAGCCAGGCCACCTGCTGATGTCCAGTTCAGCCTCTTCACCAGCCGGCTGCTCAGCACAAACCCCAGGGGCTTTAGCTCTCCTCGCAAAGTGCTAACTCGATTATTAGACTTTGGCCTAAAGTAAAGGCTCTGGGAGCAGAGCATAGATCACAGCGTTAGTCCACTGAGACGTGCGCTTAGCAGCAGGGGTGTGTTTCCTTCGGGTTTCATATTTAGGTTAGAAATGCTTTCTTTTGGGGGCCAAACTGTAATTCTCAGACACTGTAGTCAGTCTTGCTATCAGCCCCATGAAGACTGCATGTCTAAAGGAAGTGACAGAAATAGATACGTTTGTTTCCAAAACAAAACCCTTTGGTCCAGAGAAAAGATACCTGCCTCTTGGGAAAGACAAGAAGGCTCCCATCTCTCCTATTTGTCTGAGCTCAAGGTCTCTCATCCTTTGTCTTCAACTTGTTTCCCATCGCTTATCGTTTACTAGAAAAACATTCCAGCCTGTGTGCAATGCTAGACCACCAAAAAAGATGAAGAAGAGATGGATGCACTGCTGCTTCTCTATTTATAGAGAAGAGACGAACCAAAAATGATATGGGAAAATTCAAATCTTTAAATACTCTGGGAGAGATGGATGGAAAAAGGGCTGCTTTCATTGTTCACAGGGTTCGGGAGACTTTCTCACGAACTGCTTGGTGTAACCCACTGGGCAACTCACTTGTATGACATTTCTGTACACAACCCCCTCTTGTTTCTTAAGTAATTCTTCTGCTTCTTGAGGCAAGCAGAGGGGTAGCAGAAGTCGCCCCTCTCAGCAGCTGTACCTTCTTGTCTTAGCATGCTCTTGCCTTCCTCCTTGGTGCTTTCTGTGCTCATCCCCTGGTGTAACTCATACACTGTTGTCAGCACTTCTGATCATTTCACTTGTATTCTTGTTATTCTGCTCTTCTTTCTCCCTTAGGTCTGAGCATTTTCATTCAGTCACCAGCCCTTAAATGTTTCACGATATTGCCTATGTCCTCTGAGAACAGTAGACTGCTCTAAGATGTCTTTTTCTCCTGTCAGATAAGTGAAATATCTTTCTTTAGTCACTTTCTTGCTGTCTGTGCTTCCCTCTGCCATTTTTAAGCTAGCTCCAGAAACACCACCATCTTCTTGCAGCCTCCCTCTGCTGATCAAGTTTCACTAGCCATAGCAGTTGGAAAACCTGTCTGCTTCCAAGGGGACAAGGAGCCGTTCTCAGGTTTGGTTTCTGAAAGGGTGCTTTGTAGCATAGCATTAAAGCAGGAGGTGTGGGGGTAGAGGGTGATGCTGCTTTGAAATTCAGTGAGGAACTTAAGGCACCATGCTGAAGGGGAGAAACCGTGGTCTCACCAATGCAGAGAGAGACAGGGTGGGCAGGAGCTGCCTTTTCATTCTTGTATGTTTTTCAGTGCCCTATCCCTGCACACCTAGAGCAATGTCAACCTCAGCCACACTTTCTGTCATGAGCTGTGTCACACTGCTCCTTTAACACTTGAAATTTTCCCTAGCTTTATCTGCAGAGCGTTCCTCTCAGATCACCTCAGCTGTGACAGCCACTTCATACAGGCCCGAAGACCAGGCCAGCTTGCTGATATTTATATTTACTGAAACAGTGAATCTGATGAAACACTTCAGTGCCTGAGGCAGTCCTACTGCCGCCGGCCAGATCCTGCCATCATTCCCACCTCCTGCTCCCCTCGTGGACCTGCGATCTCTCTCTTGCCCCCAGCGAGGCTGGGGTGCACAGGCCTCTCTCAGCCCCACATTGTTGTGGCTCTTACTGTGGATTACCTTAAAGGACCAGGCAAATTGCTGGGTAGTCTGATGTTCTGGGGCAGGATGGTGGTTTGAGCACTGATTCAACTGCTACCACAGTGGAAATAACACGAATCCCATGTGCAGTTCCCAGCGTTCCTCCCTTTCCTTCTCTTCCCCCCTCTCTGTATTTTGCTTCTGTTGATAAGTCTCTAAATGCTGCCTTTAAAAAAACCACTGTCGCCAACCACTGATTGCAGCTTCAGCTCTTCCTTAGCAATACAACGGTGTGGGATTTGGCGTTCAGGGTCTGTCCCAGGGTTGCATCCACTCTCGCTTTCTGCCCAGAGGAATCCCAGGGCACTTTGCTCCATAATACACCCGTCAGGAGCGGTCCAGGCTTGAGGACTCCTGTGCAAAGGGAATACATGACTGTGGACACAAAACCAGCCCCCCAAAATATTTTTTTGTTTGAATCAGCAGCTATGCTGATGGTAGGTTAGCTGGGTGCACATGTGCTAAGCCTCTCTGGGAATGGAGCTCTGACCAGCTGTCTTGTAATGCTAACTGGACCATCAATCCGCAGGCAAAACAACGATTTTTGCAGGAGCCTGTTTTAATGCACAGATTTTTTTCTGAGCAGCAGTTAGGGGCCTCCAACCTCCCTGCTGTTTGTGTGGGAAAGGTGCTCCCAGTGACACACCGGGACTGAGAGAAGACTTAGTGGTGCTGTTGAGTTCTGCCATTTGACCACTTTACGTGGTGGTTGGTCTCCATATGTGTCATGTAAACAGATTGCTCTTGCTGATGTCACTGGTAAGAAGATCTTTATTTTGCAAAGAGCTGTAACAGTTTGATTTCAGGCTTTTAAGTCTTGGTATTTTATACGGTAAGGAAGATTGCTTAATATTTGGATGAAACACTTCCAGAAAATAACGTGGTCTGGACGTTTTTTTAGCTTGTGTCCAAGGACTATTTCTGACATCTCAGTAAAAGGTATCTTAAAAACAATAAGTCTGTTGTCCGTAGACTGCTTGTCTGTGCAGAGTTCTGCATTCCCACTGAGCATTTTTAGCAGTCCACAAATTGAAAAAGGTTGAAGCCTATTGTTGCAGTCAATTTGGCAAATCATTTCCTTTGAGTTATTACACTGAATAAATATTTTGCTGTTCTGCCAAGAGCTGTTGTTCTGCCAGACATGTCATCATCTACATGAATAATAGATCTGAGCTCCTGATCACTTGTCGTCATGAAATAAATGGGTGTTTCTTTGAGGCTGGGTGGGTTTGGAGTTCCTCGTCCTAGGATCTAGAACAAGATCTAGTCGTGTTCTAGATCACATTGTGGCAAACTTCTCTTGTGTTATGCAACTGAACCTATTCAAGAGTTGTTAATTTTCAGCCAGCAAGAAGGTTGTGAAGTGGGACAGAAATCTGTAAAGCTTTTGTAAGAAGTCTTTGAGATTTCACTTCTTCAGTTGTGCAATTGAATTTATTCATCTGCGGTCCCGTTCACATATCTGGATATTTGATGCAGCAAGAGTTGCACAGTTCAGTGAGGGAAAGAAGACAAGAGCATATCAGTAGCATTTTGATAAGAAGAGAATCCAGTTGCTATGGACGTAAGCAGGTGAGGTGTCACCAGCCTTTGAAGACTAAGAGGAGGAAAATTTTGTTACCTGGAGTAACAGTACATCATAATTTCCAGAACTATCTGCCACTTCTGCTACACACCCCTATTGCATGAGGGTCTCCACTAAAGCTCTATGAACAGTGCCACTCTGTATTTTCCCCACATAGACCACTTTCTGGATATTATTTTTGCTTGTTTTGTTTAGTAGATTCTATTGTGCTACTCAAAGTTTTGTTACTGGGACACAGGACTGGGAATGCCATTATTCCAGTAGCTTTATTGTGAAAAAAAAGAAAAAAAAGAAAAAAAAAAAAAAAAGAGTTATTTATTATCCATATCATCCAAGGATTATTTTTGTTGATGGCATTTACTGTGAAACAGTTAAAAAGGTACCAGACCTTTGTTACTGAAAACTCTGTTTTACCAAAACCAAGATTCTGTACTCATCAATGAAAGCAGTCAAGCAGAGCTGTTTGGCTAGACGTTAAAATAGGTTCTGTGACAGTTTTAAGGACTATAGTATAGATACTGTGAATTGAGACTCATGGTTTAGAATAGTGCTTGAACAGAAGTGATAATATGGAATTGGAGAGTTGTTTGCTTAATAAAAATAAAGGAGGGAGTGTATTCTGCATCCATTTTACTAATCCTCTGATGGCATGGAAAACTTATTTAAATTTTGTCCTTTAAAACAAAATTCTCTCATATATTTTCACTTGTTTTATTTCCCTCAGCTTGAACAGATAAATCAATTTAACCTTTATATTCTGGTCTCCTCCACCAAACCATGGAGGAGAAATTAGGAAGTAAAATTAAAACCCTTCAGACATGGAAATAGGTCTTGTGAAGAACTTTTAGGACCTTCGAGTGACTACCAAAGTGTATTTCTTTATATTAAAAGAGGCATTATAGTGTGGAATACTCTCACAAGGGTAGTAGTGGTAGTAGTCACATGAAACGTTTCCTCCAAAACAGTTTTAATTGCTAAGGACCTTAGTGAAGCTGATGGTCTTTTGTTAACCACAAAACAAGCTTTAGGGCCCAAGAAGACCTCTGGGCCTCTGACTTGTGGTTCCTTTCAGAGATTCTGCTGGAGTGGAGGAGCAAAAAAGATGTGGAATAAATGTCTCTTCAGCGAGCCTCTTGGACTCATCTCCTACTTTGTTTATTTTTTGAGCATTTCTTGTGTCAGAGAAGTTCTCAAGGGAGTTCACCATTCAGCAATTTGTACTAAGATTATCATAAATCTAAGTGGGTTTTGTTGCTTTGTCTGCTTTACGGCAAAGCTCACTGGAACTCTAATTCATTTTTTTTTTGTCGTGTGTGACTTCCAATTCCATGAACTAATATTAGTTATACAGTGAGGAGACATCTATATATAACCACATTATTTTGTATGTTTCCATATATACTCATGTTTCTATATATAAGCAAAATGCTTTCATAGGAATATTTCAAAATATTTGTCACATTTTGTCGTGTATTTTATGGTGGGAAAGTGTAATCGGAAAAAATGCATTTAGTTCTTGTGGGACAGTAAGGTAAAATAGCTACTTGTGTGAACGGAGTCTTTTTTTAGATGCAGGCGCTACAGAAATAGCCGAGCGATAGCCGTGCCATGAACTCCAGATGCATTTCCTTTTCGCCGGGGTCTGCCGGCCTGTTTGCCTATCCCTTGTAAGGACAGCAGCAACCACAGTTCATGAAGAAATGATGATCTCTTTCCTGTAGGTGGAAATTATAGCAATATTTTGAAGTTGGTTTTTCTTCTGGGTGGCTGGCATAGGGTCTTCTGATTCTTTAGAGTTTTGTACATTTGTTTTGGTTCATTTTTAAGACCGAGTCTTTGTGAAACAAACCTTGTGACTGCATTGTGTCAGTCATTTTGTTCTTTATTTTTTTTTCCTTACCTGTCTTAGCCTTCCATAACTCTGGAAGTCATGGATTTAGAAAAGTTAGAAATAATTTGTGTTTCCCTAAGTTTCATAAAAATGTGGTATAGGGACAGGAGAGGAAACTTCTCCCATTGCTCCCTATGAGGTAAGAAGAGGAGAGCTCAGCCCCATGATGAAGGCAGCATCACCTGGCCCGTAGCTGCATTTGTGCAGGGACCCGTCCCAGAGAGGCAGAGGATGCAGGAAGGAGCCAGGATACTGCAGGCCCAAAGATAGGATGCGGGAGGACAGGTGGCGATGTATTGCTATTGCAGGAGGAAGGTGAGAGTATTACAGTGGGAATATGAAAAGTTAGACCCATGTGTTTCAAAATTTAAAAAAAAAGGCTCTAAATTTTAGCTTTTCCATCTCTCATGCCCCAGTACTTGGCTCGTCTTCTGTGAGGCACATACAGCAACACACATCCGTTCTGTATTGTTAATATGCTAGATAAATACTGTTGTTTATACTGTAGATTTAAGGGCAAGTCCTTGGAGTATAGTAGCCTGGTTTTCTGGTTGGGGTTTATGTTGATGTTTTTGTATGGGCATACCCAGAATGTTTGGATTTACAAGCGGTCATGGAAAATAGCAGCAAAGTGTGCGTATGTATGTTGCGTGACCTAATTGCCCATCTCTTTTCTAGCAGAAGTTAGAGCTGCTTTACTTCAGTGTTTATTGGGATATAGAAGAATTCAGCCTAATCCTAGCTGAAAACAAACAAATCCAAGGCAGAAGTCACGACAACAGGACACCGTTGCTCTGAGGCCCTTTCCATGGTCAGAACATTTTAGGAATATGGGGATGCTGGTATTGTACGCTTCTCAGTGCTCATAGCATGGACACAGATTTATGGGCAAAATTGTATGTGGTGCTGGAGTTTCAGTCCCCCCTCTGCCCAAGGAAGCAAGAGAACTGTAAAGCACAAGTCTGTTACCTAATCTGACCTATGCCAGTGGCTTCAACCATGGTAAATGAGGTTGTTTCCCCAGCTAGTGGAGTTGTGCTTTACCATAGCTCCCAACAAAGGTCTGTAAAAGGAGCTGGGTGCATCAGGTCAGTGTTTCCCAGATGAGAGCCTAGGATCATGGTCTTAGCTGCAGCTTGTTCTGGAGTAAAATTGTCGAAATAAATGAAGTCCTAGAAATGAGTGATATTAAAACTAAATGCTTAGGTCATTTGGTACCAAGTATGTTCAGTTTCATTTTGGATGAGAATAAAATAATGGTATAGACCTCTGCAGAATACCAAAGAAAACATAGGATTAGTAGCACTGCCACTTCCCTAAGCTAATCAGGCAGATCTTGAAAGAAATACCATCCTGGCAGTATTCCTGTTAGGTCACTAAATCATCATCCTGCCATGGAAAACAACATAGGTCATCATGTCTCTTCACTTTATGTTAAATGTTAGACAAGAAGAATTTGAATGATGCTGTAATGGAGGTGTGAACTGCATGTCATCCCGTCATCCACGCCCAGCATTTGGAAAGTGGTTGAGCTATCCTGATTTATGTGCCATCTTTGAAGTCATTTTGGCCTGAATTTCAAAATAAAACAACGTGCAGCCTTTCCACTAATTCTTTTTATCATCTTCTTGCTTTCTCAAATGTCATTCTTACTGTCTCTGTCATTAGGCTAGGAAAATTGTGATAGCTATTGTAGCAAAATATTTCAGTAGAATTTGGACACAGGTTCACCTGGAATATATTAAAGCGTTACTTAAAAGAGTTGTGCTTAAAAGAGTTGTAAACGTACAAAAGACAGCTACTGTTGGTTGCTAATTATAGATTGCGGTCGCTGTTCCAAATTGATTTTCTTCACTATTTAGATACATCCTGTTGAACCTTAATTTTTTTGGAATAAAGGAGCTCTTCATCACAGCAGAACAAGTCGTGGCAGGTTCACAAATTCACCACCTGCTGCTCTGGACTCTTCTGCTCTTAATTTTAACTCCAGAATCTTGTTGCCCAAGGGACAGGCTACCTCTTCACCTTATCTCCAGTTCTCTCCAGTGGCTGTTGCTCAAGGGGCAAGGCTTTCCTGTCTCATCTGTGAGGTTTTCTTCCTATTTCAAGTGCTCTGGGAAAAGTCAACCCACCAAAGAGACGTGCAGGGTGGCCCACAGAAATTCTAATTACTTCATTGTTCACAAATGCAAACTTAAAAAAAGTGCTTTATAAATTCAGTAATTAGAAATATTCACAGTGTAACTGCCACTGACTGATCTTTGAGGTCTCTCTTTTCCTGTAGCTAAAATCTAACCCAGTAATACTGTTCTTGAAACAACTAACATTGCTGTATCTGGATGGAAAGATGGTATTTTACTAGTTGACTTGAAAATCCTCTACCTAGGAACAAAGCCAGTTTTTCTACATTTGTTCTTCAAAAATATTAATAATGCATTCAAACGTACCATCAGTATTGTCACTCTTTCAAACAAGGTGGTTTGCTGGTGGTTTGCTGGAATCTTTCCTTTTCCTGGAGAGTGAGTCAGCAGTTGAACTACACATCCGACTTCATTTGGCCACTTTGCATGATAGACTTTTGAAATAACACGTCATCAAGATAAAATCTATTTAATTCTTAGGAAAACTCAAAATCAGTTTCCCCTCCCTCTGTACATTGCTGTTGATGCCCAGCTCTGAAATGAAAGGTGCTCTTATTCTGTCTGCTGTGGTGTCAGACAGCTTCAGCATTTCTTCGGGTGCTTTAAGTGATTTCTTTTCCCAGTGTCTGTAACTGTTGATCTGTACAGGCTGACAATAAAGAAGCGTGGATACAGGAGTCAGCAGTGCTCTGCTCCATGCTGTTAGTTAAAATTGCACCAAAGCCAAATAAAGATGCTGTTGGTGGGTTCAGGAGGTTGGGGTTGGAAAAGTCTCTGAGACTTTGAGTCTGCCTTGCAAAGTCTTTAAAAAAAACAACAGCTACTTTTCAGCCAGAAGACATTCCACCCATCTCACAGCATGAGACCTCGTTCTGCCCAGCCTTTCTTGCATCGTTTCATCTTGTGGTATCTGAGCCTGGATCTGACCCAAACAGAAAGCTTGTGGGAGCTTATGTTTCTTGTGCCTTTGGGTTGCTGGCATACCCCTCATTTTCTGCTGAAGCAATTTGAAGTCTTTCTTTAATGGTGGTTGCCACAGCACAATATGTGGACTCAGAGAAATAAATGTGCAGCATCAGGGAGCAGGAGCTCACGTGGCCCTGGTTCTGCACCCGTATGAAGTCAAGGTCACTGCTGCCAGTTGTGTTTACAGGCACGTTTATGCCACAGCTTCGCTCACCATGAAAGCACAGGCACGTACGTGGTTCTGAGGTTGTGTGAATCCCGCTGGGTAAGAGATGCTGTCACCGGTTCAGAAAGTTAGCAGGGTAGCTTATCGTTAAGCTTCCCCTGGCTGATGCCTCAATATAAATTAGAAAGCCGTGCACTGAGCTTGAAAAATCTGTCAGTGCCATCGACCAGTTGGGGTTTCAAGCTGCTGGAATTGCAAACTGCATGTGGTATAAATGGCCTGAAGTAAAACAGGTCATTAAAATAGAATATTAATGATTAAGTTGTTGGTAACCCAAGAACCTGTTTTAATTTATGTCCTAAATAGTGAGCTAAAAGTAAACCACAGAAGCTGATGGTGGTAATAAATATATATAAATATATCCAGCCTCCGGTTCCTATCATGACCCACAGTCCCAAGATGCTGCTCTTCCTTTTCAGCTCATACGCTTTGCTCTCAGCACTGTTTGGGTACTTATGTAAGCACGCTGGCCTCAGCTAACCTCCTAATGTCCAAGCATGTTTCTGTTGTGCCTTCTAGTACTTTACCTTTGCAGGATTTAAAACCCCATGGTAGATGCCAAAATCCCAAATTAAGCTCTGTTTGTTCTAGGAATCGAGGGAGGCAGGATTAGAGGGAGGATTTTTGTACTACGATTTTTGGCTGGGATGATACAGAACAGGCTATTGTTTCTGTTGGTGTCATGTTTTGGTTACCTGAACATTCGAGTTCATCGTTGTTCTGGGCCAACTTCTATTTTTGTTGCACATAAAATATCTCTTGACATTCTTGTTTTTATTCCATGGATTAAAGGTTGGTTAGCAGAAACAGCCTGTTGGACAGGGTGGAGTGATGGAGGACGCTAACAAGGTGACAATTTCTCTCCTCCACCCTCGCCAAGGGTGATCCCAGGGCTCAACAAGTTGTTCGTTCCCCTTCAGGTAGGGGATAGCTGGGAATGTGGGTTGGGCTCATAGCCACAACACAAAGCTCCAGAGGGATACACTGAACAGGCCATAGCAGATAGTTTTTTGCTGTGGAGTCCCAGCCTGAAGTATATATCTCCCAGAGAAGATCTGTCCAGACCCAGCAGCAGGCCAGCACCCTGGCCCACCGTGGCCGGAGCCCAGGACCTCTCCTCTCCACCTGCTCTCTGTTGGCCTAGGTTCTCAGGAGGACCTACAGCTCTGAATGGAGCAAACCCAAGGTTTTGCGCTCCCTCTGCTGGCTGCATTTTTGCTGGCTGGTGCCCGCTCTTCAGCCCTGAAGGAATGCTGAAATTGGTGGGGACAATCCTGAACGAACAGGGAAGTAATAAAATTAGCACGGATCTTTTTCACGGGTCCTTGAACACTAAGAAAAATCCTTGTTCGCCATGTGGTGAAGATGCAAGCCAGTAAAAGAGAGCATTTCTTACGGATCTTTCCAAAAGGCCGTTACTTGCCTTGGGGAGTGGAAGCACAGGGGCAATCACATCAGTACGTCACACTTCAGTATCTTCTGAATCTATTGTGGAAGACTTGAACCATGACCAATAATGACTCAAGTGTTCTGTTTGCTTGCCTTATGTTTTATCTGCATTTTTTTTTCTTCTGCATTAGCCCAAATACAGATAGATAGACTCAATATTTTCCCTTCAGACTCAATATTTTCCCCTCTCAGTGTTGCCATCTCTTTTCTCAACATTGTTTGCTCCACTCCCTTGGAATGCTGCACTCCCTTGACTTGTTTTTTAAACTTTCAGCCTGTTTCTCTTCTCAGCTCACCTGTGTCCTGATACCACCGTCTCTGGTAAGAACCTCAGAAGGATGTCAAAAAGGCTTTGTTTTGAGAGTTTCCTCTCTCAACCCTTATGTTTTTAATCTCTTCCTCTCCCACTTAATGTCTAGCAGATACTTCTGTAGGGCATTAGCTTCCAGTGTTGGGAGGCAACTTGTATTTGTCCATTTACCAGACTGAACTTGGGTATTATTGCCAATCCCAGCCATATCCAGCCTAAATTCCCTGCTGGATAAGGAGTGCATGACTGGGAAGCACTGGCATGCTGTCCTTGAGCAGGGCATCTGTACTCATGTTCAGGGTGCTTGAAACTATTCCTCTTCACTCTTTAGTTTCATTCTTGCTGCCTGCCTACACCTGGTAATAGTTTCCCCTAAATGTTCTCAATTCTCCAGATTCTTCCCTAAGATTTCCACTTTGATAGCAGAGCTCTGAGTTTAAATGACCTTTCTTCTTACTCTCAAGTTATTTCTGGTTGCCTCCTGATTTCTTTCACTCATGGACCTACGGTTAGTAGGTGGCTTCTCTGCTTCTCATCCAAGTTTATTGCCTGGTGCATTAGAGTGCACTTAAAGCTGCAACAGGTAGCAGCTTTCTAGAGCCGTGCTTTTCCTATAAAAGCTGCCAAGTAAATCAAGTTGGGCAATGCACTTCTCACCGAGGGCTGACCAAAACAAATTGAGGGGTAGGCAGCAGCACTTGAGTTAGAGAGCGTATACTGGATGATAGGCTGCTAGAGATGGAAAATGTTAGCTCATCTCCTGTTGCATCTGTTACGGGGCAGTGAATTACCAAGTCCTTTCTAGGAGCTTTGTCCAGTCTAGTTTTCAGAGTTGCAAGTAACCGAGCTTCTGCCGTTTCCCTTGGGAAAGTATTCTTTACAAATACAATTCACTGTCAGGAAGTCATTCTGAAGCTCTCCTTAATTTTTCCTTTTTTTGGTGTCCTCCCACTAAAATGGGCATTCAGGCTTTTAACACAAAGAATCCATTTAAAGTGCTACTTTTTGATTTTCCTGTGAAGGCTTCTGTGGTTTCTAGTTAATGTCTGTGTGAGACTGTAAGCTCTCCAGTTTAAAGGCGAAGAATCACCATATTCCCTGTGGTACTGCTAGTACTTTCACTCATTTCCTGGAGGGTCTGGATGAGTTTCATGTGGCTACATTAAATGAATGTTAGTTATTGGCTTCCCTTCCCAAATGTATATTAAAAAAATGTGTTTTGTTGCCGAAAAAGGCTGGATCTAAAAAGCCCATATTAAATCTAGATTGTGTTTGTGCAGAAGTTTTATTTTTCTCCTGATTCTGTGGTGCGAACCTAAAGACAATGAGCACCAGTAAGTAAAAGAGGACGGGGGGAAAGCAGCCATCCCGTTTCCCTGCTGAAAATAATCAAAGTGCAAAAGCAAACAGCATGAATGCAAATTTCAGCTAATAGAAAAGAGATTTAATGCCCTTGAACTGTGCTGCAGAAAAGAGATTTAGGAGAACACTTGTTACTTGGGTATAATTGCTTGCAAGCCAATGCTGTTCTAGAGGGAGTTGTTTTTAATGGTTCAATTATACAACACATTTTAAAATTGATTGTTTTGCATAATGCGTTGTTGAACCTGTGAATCTCACCGACAGACCACATTGTTTACCTTTGTTGAAATCAGTTGAAAGCAAGACAGTCGCATGAGAATAAACTGTGAGGTTTTTTAGAAACACAGATTGTTAGTTAGCAAATTCAAGGGCAACTAAACACCTCCTGGGATTTTTTTCTCCGTGTAATTGCAGATGTATTACACGGGTTATAGCTTAACGTTCCAGAGGACTCGCCAACAACAAATGGACTCAGATTACTGCTTTTAACACCAATTTACTAGTCTGATTCTAGCTTTACCACGACAGGACTTGCAGGAATCTTCTGTTTTATAAAGACCTACCGTAGGTTAGAGAGATCACTTCTTCAATTTAAAGCTATGGCAGCAGTATTAAATTTCTGCAGCACAGTCTGGCTAGTAGCATCATTTTCCTATTACTTGTTTCACAAACAAGACCATATTGTATCATTCCTGATCGTTAAAGCATACTTGCTGTCTTTACATATCACCCTTATGTATGGAAGATTTTGCATCATTTGGGTTCCTAAGCAGAAATACAGGAATTAAAAGTCAGAAATGAAGCTTGAGCTGAGATTTCAATTATGCCTACCTTCAATGTCTCTTAGGATCACAGGATAATTTAGGAAAGGTCTTCTGGATGTCATCTGGTACAACCCCCTGTTCAGAGCAGGCCATTTTTGAAGTTGGATCAAGTCACAGAGTTTTGAATACCTCCAAAGACAGAGATCTCACTGTGCCTCTGGGCCTCTCTTTGGCCATCCTCATAGGGAGCAATGAGCTTCCGTCTTTGCAACGTGTGTCCATTGTCTCTTGTCCCATTGGTATCTAGCTCCAAGAATAATCTAGTTTTGTCCTTTCTATAGCATACTGTGAAGTATGTGAAGACTTCTAAGATCTCCCTTTTAGCCTTCTCTTTGCAAGATGAAACCAGCGCTGCTCTCCTTGCCCTTCCTTGTGCACTGTGTGCCCCAGCCCCTGACCATCTCAGTGTCCATCCACTGGAATTGCTTCCATTTGCCAATGTCTGTCCAGTACCAGAAAATCCCAGACTGGATCCGGTAGTCCAGGTATGGTCTCACAAATGCCAAATAGAAAGGAATAATCCCTTCCCTTGGCCTGCTAGCCAGAAGTGTGCTTACATAGGCATTATGCATCTGGCTTTGGTTGGCACAAGGGTGCATTTCTGACTCCTGTAGCTTGTCTATGACACCACTGTGTCCTTTTCTGCAGACCCATCCAGTCAGTTTGCAGTGCCACTGCTTGAGACTTGTTTTGTCATGACTTTACATTTGCATTTGTTAAACTTCAGAGGTTTCCTGTCAGCCCATTTCTTCAGCTTGTGTGTCCATGGAGAAGTGGTACATACAGCTCTGTTCATATGGCAGAACTCTTCATGTTCCAACATGAACAATATTCTTAAGGTCCTTTCTCTAAACGTATAAATGTCTCAGCACCACAGAATCTATTTTTTTTCAATTTCTCTTTCAAGGAATGGTCAAGGTATTGTGAGAGGATCGTTTTTTCGAGCATTTCTTCCCGTGGCCAGTCAATCACATAGACTCTCTTGAGCTCATTTGAGGTTCACTGACCCATGCAGATTCTACTAAGCATCTTCATGGTTCTTGATTAGCTTAATAAATTAATCAGAAGATGTGGTAAAGGGCAAAATCCAAGTTGAGTGGTGAGATTTTGAGCAACAGGATGAGAATGTGTTTGCTTTTAACAAAACTCCTTGGTGTTGCAGTTATGAAGGTAACTGAGAGATGAGCATTTGTCACAATTTATATCTGGCCCTGTGCACGTGTACAAGCTCCATAGGCTCTTGCTCACGTTACCAGCTGCTGCAGTAGGTGGGGGAAGCTGAGGCAGAAAGCAAATGCTGCCTGCCTGTGGCCACGGAGGAGTTCTGGGTCAGAGCATCGCCTGCAGTTGTCTCCTCGTGCTGCTTGGTACACGTCACTCGGGTCATTTCTGCCTTTTTCATCGGAGTTGGCAGTGCTGCACAGCTGCCTGCCTCCTGACTCCCACTGTATCAACACTTAAAATGAGTGGTTAAAGAAAGATTAATGTCACAGATACAGTGTGATTAGAGACTGTGGTCAGAAAATCAGTGAAGTACAGAAAATAATTGTTTATTTTCCATGCACGCTTTCTCTCTCTGTTTAATATGTTCAGTGCTTAAAGCCCTGTTAATAATACAGACAGTCCAGGTTTCTTTACATGGATGTATGCTTTGCTCAGCTCCTTGTTGGATATGTATCAGAAGTCCTTAGCAGTGGAAAATAGAGCTGAAACCTTGCTTTTTCAATTGAATAAAATGGTATGACAAATACCAGTGGCCTAATACAGTCTTTGAATAAAGCTGCAGTCAATTTCTATTTAAAATACTCAGAGGAGTCATTATTTTACTCACAGACCACTTTTAAAGTTGGGCACATGCTGAGTTGTGCTTTTTTAATGATTTTTAAAGAAGTATTTGCTCTCCTCTGGCTTTTCCTTTAGCCTTTTCTACCTTGATTGCTCCCATACTTGCAGGGTATTTTGCAGTCAGCCACACAGCAGACTGAAGCCGGAGAGTAGCCAGTATGGGAATGCATCTTCCTGCCACCTCTATCACCAACACCAGCTTATTCCACTCTCTGATGATTTCTGGAAAATATTTGGATCAAAATTAACTTACAGAGACCGAAGAAATGCAATTTTCAGATCTGGTCTGCTTCATCAAGTGACTGCAGGGGTACTGGAGCGAATGCAGAGTTTGAGAACAAAAGGCAGCCCAGTTAGATTGGTTGAAATTCATCTGACCCCAGCAAAGTGATGAGTTCTTGAAAGTCAGGAAGAGGAAAACTTGATAGTCAAGAGGGAAAGAAGGTTAGCATCAGTCTGCATTTGGGTAAGTTACATATTTTCGACAGATAAACCCTGCAGAATATAATTTTAATAATGAGGATCTAGCTGAAGATCAATGCTATGCACCAAAGATTTCATTGACTTCTGAAACTATTAAAAGTTTCAGTCATAGAGTGACAGAATGGTTTGGGTTGGAAGGGACCTTAAAGATCCTCTAATTCCAACCCTCCTGCCTTGAGGGGGGACACCATCCGTTAGACCAGGTTGCATACTTTGGATGATAAATCTAAAACAAAAATCACAGATTATGGCAGAGCCAGAAAAAAATAAAAAATAAACATTTCTAGACTTCTTTTTCATTTCAGTACCTTCCCCATCCTGTTCCTATAAATTTGCCCCATTATGTGTAGATGTGTCCAGGACTCCACTATTAGTAAGACTTCTTTTCAAAATGTACAGTTTTATCAAATACATTCAGCTTTATCCCAGGAAGTACCGAAGTGGAAGAAAAGGCTGTAATTTGGTGATTTTGATCAAAGCTGAAACACTGAGTTAATAGCATTGTTTTGTTGTTCGAGGAACGCTTCTTTTTTATTTTTATCCACTCAAATGGATTTGAGCACTCCTGTCACTCACTGATACAGGAGAACGGTGAACAGCACCTGAATGAGCGGTTGCAAATGAGCTGTTCTGCTCTGTGATGGATATAGTTCTTGAAGGAGTTGCATCTTTTGGCTTGAAAACGAATGTACTGATACCTGAGCAAGCACTGGGAAACAAATTATAATCTTCTGTTTTGTCCATGTTGGCATTTCTGTTCCACACTTCTTGAACATCACGAGATTGAACAGATATAATTGGAGTAATATATTACAGGGGAAGAGCAACAATAATAATACGTAAATCTTTCATCTTTTTATGAAGTCACTTTTATTTGATGCTGTTCATTGAGCAGTAAAAAGAGCTGGAAGTCTTACAAGGAATGCAAAGAAATAAAAACTGGCACAGTGAAAGACTTCCAGTACAATACGATTGTTGATCCTTTAAAATCACAAATCATCTTTCTATTAATTCACTGTAGAATAAGGTCTCTTCAAGATAAGACTCAGCAGTGCTGTGGAGTTGGTATTTAAAGTATGTCCATCTGCATCTAAACGAGTAGCTCCAAGACAATCAGATTATGCAGTAGTTACTTTGGTGAGAATATCGCCTAAGTGGAATGGAAACTTCATTTTGAGTCTAATATTAGACCCTGCTTTGGAAAATTCCTTTTAAATGATCACAAGCTGGGAATAGCAAAAGAATTTAACTTTCGACAGACAGCATTCACCAAGAATTTGTTTTTAACTGCTTATGTTTGGTCCCTGGGAAAGCAGATGTGAAAAACTTACCAAAGTGAATTGACTTGACCTGATGCAATGTTTATATCAGTAGTTGATAAGTTTTCCTCCCTCGTCTAATTTGTTCAGGATATTTTCATTCTTCAAGCATGAGTAAGTCTGGCTTGGAATAGTTTGAATGCTTGTTAGTCTAATAATCTGAATCTTAAAACATGCAGACATTATTGCCTATAAAGGGGTCTAAGCAAAGTTGAACTATTTTGGTTGTCTTCCCCAGATGGGGATAAGTATCAGTTTTGATATCAGCAAAGAAAAATGTAAGACAATGTCGCTTCCCTCTCACCAGCTCACAAAGCACCTTGAGATCTGTGTGTTTGTGCTTCAAAATGCTACATGCGTTTGGGGAACCCTTTGAATGCAGAGATCACGGTGCCTTTTTGGGCACCTTGACAAAGGACTGACAGGTGGCAGCTAGGGATACTGGCAACCCCAGTGTCACTGCGAATTCAAAGGGTGATGGTACTTGATTATTCCCATGGTAGAAAGGACTTTAGGAGTTAGGAAATGCATGGTGAATGATCCACAGCTTAGGGATCTTGAGAGGCACTAGTTTATCGTACCTTAGCTATTCTCTTTGTTAATCGGACACTTTGGATATTTTAATTCATTCATTCATTCCTAAATAAGCCCCCTTCTGCCTGGAGCATGTCTAAATAAATTATTTTTGCAGGGGGGAGGAAGAAAAGAGGAATAAATGGGTTGGGCTGAGCTCCCCAGCTCAGCCCTGTCCACATGTTCCTGTGATGTGGCCATTGTTGCCTTTGTTTGTAAGCTTGAGGAGCATCCATGGGAGCTCCCTGCAAAGGAGGACTCCAGTCTGACCTTCCTCTGCCAGTGCAGGACAAAAGAAGTGAAAAAGCCATCGACAAAATAGTACAATGAATGCAAAGCCAGGGTGACAGTTTCACTGGGGAAAGAAATTAGTAAGAGAACACTGATATTTTTGACTGTTCTTTAGTGTGCTAGATCCAATTCTGATCCAAGAATATATGTCTGAGAGGGAAATCAGATCATGATTTTAAGTGTCTCTTAAACTTTGTAGGTTTTTTATGAGGTGTGACACCAGCCTTTCTGTCTTTTTGTTTATACCTGTTTGTAATTCTGCTGTAATTTCTGGTCTTTCAGGAATTTCTAAATGTCTAAATTGCTGATCTGTCTCCTTGCAGGCAAGTCTCACCTGGCTATAGTACAAAGAGTAAACAATGAAGGAGAAGGGGATCCTTTTTATGAAGTCCTGGGAATTGTCACTTTAGAAGATGTGATTGAAGAGATCATCAAGTCAGAGATTCTGGATGAAACAGACCTATACAGTGAGTAGATTTTTTTTTTTTTTTTTTTTTTTTAAACGAGGGGGAAGACTCCATCCAGCAGCAGCTGTGTCTTAGAGCTTTGTTGATGAGATGTAAGATGTTGTAGAGATGGAAGTTGCTGGTTTAAAATATCAATGGTCAAATAACCTGCAAATCCATTAGATGGTCAAAGTGATTTTTGTTTTCACAGCATGGACACCTCACCCCTTTAAGCCGACCTATTCAGAAATAGGTCAGCTTTATTTGAGCATTCCATGTAGAAGATTTACTTGTGCAACATCCTGGTCTCTCCTGTTAGCTGTTCTCCACCACAGTGGCCTAGTTTAAACCTCTTTGTTCCAGCACTCGTGACCTCCCACATTTTCCCCTAACCTCTTTCCACCTCAAGGGCCTGTAGTCTCTGTAGTCACTGCATTTTAGAAAGAAAGCAGGCAGATAACCACACCTCAGGGAAGAGGAATGGAGACTCTTTAGAGTCAATCTCTGTCACTCATTCAGAGAGATCCTAAGAATGGAAAAGCTTCTTCAGGGCTGAAAATCAGCAAGTCCTAAATGACTCCTTTTTTTTTTTTTTTTTTTTTTTTTTAAATCACACGGTACAGCTCCTTCCTTCCTTAGTGTTAACTTAAATTAAGGCAGATGATGGTACAGGTTGAGCGTTACCTGAGACTTTTTTCCCCCCAATTTAGAGTTTTTCTGGTCTTTGGCCAGTTACCTAAACTGTCTTTGCTTCTGTTCCCATCTGCACAATCTGGCCTGTGCACACTGAACTTCCTTTCTGTCATTCTTCATCTGTCTTATCTGTACTTGGATCGCTTGCTGGCAGATGCTATTTTTTACTTTGTGTTCAAGCGTAGCAGAAGGATGTCTCTAGATTCTATTGTGATAGAAATAATAGAAATGGTCATTTTAAATATCTTTCACACTGTTCAGCTGACCTTTGCTTTCTTTTTCTTTTCTCATGAAAGGGATCTGAATGTTTCTACAGCATCTTTTTCAGGCCAATGCAAGCAGTCTTCTATCCTCCTTCCAAGCCAAAAGCCAAATAAGCTCTTTGCACTGTAGGATAGACATACTTCTGCTTTTCCTAATAGATTGGTTTTGCCTGAACTACTTTCCGTAGCTGGTCAGTATTTTACCAGAATTTATGTGCCCAAAGGTTCATGTAAATCACAGTTTTGTTTTACACTGCACTAAATGGTCTAATTACTATGCAAATCACAGAAGTCCAGTTAGTATTGATCTTCTTCATACTGCCACAACTTAATTGCTGGGCTAATCAGTTACAACATAATGCTTTTACAGGGTGAATTCAGACTTTCTTTTGTAATCTAAACTAGTGGTGTGTTTTTTTTCTTGTTTGTTAAGCGAAACTGTATAGATCATGCTGTGTTGTTATTTGGGAAAAGAAAAAAAAACGTAGCATGTTAGAGGGCAAGGAAATGATAATTTAATTTTACTATCTGAAGACTTCCTAGATAAGCAAAATAGAGGTGGTTCATTGGAAACTGTCCTTCCTGAAAGGTTTTAGTATAGAAAATCCCTAGTTCAGATTAGGAGGGAAGCTTAACTTCCTAGGCTTCCTGGAGGATGCAGGAAATTTTGAGGGGTGGCTCCTGCTGCGTACCATTAAGATGACCTTCTGGTTTCATTATGAAGCACTGGAATTCATTCTGCTGTTCAGATCAAAGGAAACTGGGACGGTAAGGGAGAGAACAGAAATGCAGAGAAGCTAGGAGAAAATGTGATAGGTTTGGGATTTGAGCAGATTGGTATGCTGTAAGCACTTCCAGTTGGTATAGCGATGGGAACATGCTTTTGGCTTACTGAAGGTAGCCTATCGCCCATGATACGTTAAGGTAGCTTCTTTTTGATGTTGGTATCGGCGTGTCAGTGCTAGTAACCCCCTATAGTATCTGAGGTCTCTGGTGCTGTTCATTATAAGGCCAAGACAGCTTGCTCAGAACTTAAAACCTTAGGATTTGTTCTTGATAAGAAGTAAGGTTTGCTTAAAAGTAGACCTTACGACAAATTTTGGCAGTGTTATGCCTTTGTTCTGAAGTTTTAAACATGTTTTGTTGTGCTTTGATGGAAACTGGAGATTCGATGAAATGGCTGACCTTGGTGTTGGAGCTGTGCCTTTCTGCTGTTTCTGTGAAAATGCATTTCTACTGTGTTAGGGTAGAAGCAATTGTAAATTTACAATTTTTGCTGAAAGCTGCTGAAGCTCTGGGGCTGAATTTCTCAAGGGCTGTGTACCCTGTAGACACATGGCATTACTTCACATTGCCCTAGTCTGCTATGCCTTATGGCTTGCAGAGATGTTGGGAGCAAGAGAAAGTGTTAAATATATTTGACATATCAACATCTGCTTGGGTTGAGTGCTTCAGAGTGTGTGACTCCGTAGTGGGGATGCTGATGGGGTGCAGAGAAGGGGTTTCAGTTGTGATACGGGTGGGCTCTGGAAATGTCTCAGCCAGTGTCACAGATAAGAGCTGTCAGCGTGTTTTGCTCTTACTGGAAAGGTGGATGCACTACAGGAATGTGTGCTTTGCTCCTGTGGCCCCAGCTATCGTAGGGGCGCATTTCCCAAGCTTCTCACAGGCTGAGAGGACCCTATCTAAAATCCAGGGCTTTTCTACAAATGCATTAGCCTTGGCTAGTCACTTCCCTGAGGGGAAGACCACATCTTACCCTAACATTCCCATTCCCAAACAGCTGTCAAAACAGGTATGTTAAATGTATGTGCTAGTAAACCCTGTATCTCTCTCTTGTGTAAACCACAGAGCTACAGGACTAAAAAACTGTTTGCCCTCATAAGTATTTCCACTGTCATCCAGTGAAACCGTAGCAACACAGAAGGTTATGCAACCCTGATTTGCCTGGCAGGACCTGCAGATATTGGCAGTGTCCTGCGCCAGGAGAGCAGAGCTCTCTGCAGCTGGAATCTAATCTTTTGACACACCCAGGCTGTTACCACCTTCCAGAAAGTGGTGCTTTTATGCTGTTGGCCATAAGGCTTGTGGACTTGTTAACCTGTGGTCTAGCACTGGTAGGCTGCAGGAGCAGCATCCTTACAAGAAGCTAGTTTAGGTTGTTTTAGAGCTTCAGGTTTAGTCATGCTGAGTTTCTGACGGCTGCCAAAACATGCATGAGACACCGGGCAACCTAGTTTTCCCAGCTCAAGACCAAAAGAAGTAGCAAAACTAGCTTAGTTAATTCCTATGCCTTTCTTTTAAAATTAAACAAACCCACAGGCTTAGAAAGAACTGAGCAGCATGCGGGGCACAGACTGTCAGCCTGGGTGTGTGCATCACCTGGGGGAGGAAGGAGAAGGGGATGTGGGGGATATTGAGCAGGGCTCTGGCATCCACCTCCCGCTGCCTTGGGCCAGGCATCCTGCTGCTGAGTGTGGGCACAAGGTCAGTGAGTCTGGGCCTCTGGGAATTGTGCTGTTCCTGGAGTACCAGAGAGCTGCACATATCAAGCAGATGCTTGTCCCTGTCCTTGCTGTTTTGTTATTGTACAGTCCTTGTGTGCCAACAGAACCACACGTCCATTTGAAGATAGATTTTTGTCCTTGTTCTCTTGTCTGGAGCTGACTGCAGATGTCTATGCTGGTTAATCAAGATCCTAAAGAGAAAAGGACAAAAAAGAGCACACAAAGACAGCAATAACTCTTTCCTGCAAATTGTCCAGGTGCATTTGCAGAGCTCATCTGCCTGCTGCCTTCCTACCCGGCTGAATGGGTGATCTGAGGTTTGAACTCCCTGTTCTGTAGCTGTCTTTCATACTGGGCTGGCTCCTTCAAAGAAGTAAATGCAATTGTCCTGCGTCAGGCCTGAAAGCTCAGGAATATGGCAAGAGGGATGACAACATTACTTGTATTTGGACCTATCCTCTTCTTGAGTTCTCTCCCACAGCCCAGGAACTCACAGTCAGCCTTGCTGCTTTGAATTTACAGGAAAATCCAAATATTTCCAAGATGTACTGAATATAGCTACAGTACTTGTTGATATCTCACCTAAAGTTACACCGAGGGTATCCCTCACATGGCACATTGTTCCTGTTCCAGAACCAAACAGCATCACGTCATTTTAAACGCAGAGATTGCTTAAGTCTGCCAAGATGATTTAAGTGCTCAGGTCTCCATCTCTCTGTAGAAAGGACAGGATTTACCTGGTTACAGATTCAATTATTTCTGTCACCATCCAGTCCTTGCTTTCTGTTTCTTACAAGAAGCTCGGTAATTATCTGAATAGCAAAGAGCAATAAAGACTATTCCTCACAGAAATATGCAGAGATAGTGCCTTTGCTCTCACTGAGTAGCATTTTTCTTGGGAGAAGGTTTTTGGAGAGGCTGCCAAGGAAACCATGGGAAGAATCGAAATCCCCCATCGACTGACAAAGAGCCTGGGTCTCTTACCCTGGTGACTGAAAGATGGAAAGATTTAAGGTATCCTCCCGTGACGTGATGCTGGTGCTGTAGTTGGGTACCAGAACTGCAGCACGAAGCTTGCTGTGGTAGGGCTCACTGACAGAAGAAATAAAGGAATTCAGGAATGCTGCCCTGCTGAAGAGACATTTCCCTGCTTGTACTTCTGGTGAAGTCATTGAAGAGGGCAATGACATAGGTCCTTGTGAGACAGCATCTCAGATGCAGCATGGCAAGAAATAGCATTCTCTGACCTTTTCAGAAAAACCACAGATTCTTTTCTTCTTATCTCTTCAAAGAGGTAGGACCTCGTGAGGGCTTCTGGTGGACTCGTCTCCCAGTCACTTTCTGTGGATACGTTTCTGCATACGTTAGACATTGTGAGTTACTTGGACCTTACATGCAGATTTTGCTCAAGCTGTGACGAGTCAGTCACCCCATGGTAAAGCATAAGAAATATGTAATTGTTCATTTAATCTCCGTATTTGCTGGGGACTCTCTAAGGATTTTTTATTTTTTATTTTTAAAAAAGGTATTTATCACAGATACTCTTGTTGAACACCTTTCTATTGTTAGTAACACTGAGCGGGACCCCTCCTGCCCACCGAGAATTGCCCTCACACTGTGCACAACATGCAGAGCTGCTCTGCAATTAGATGCTTGCAAGCAGACTCTTATCTCACATTGAAGTGACAGAGATTATGGGTTCCTGGATGTGAGCCCGCAGCACAGGTCACTGATTATTTCTGGTTTTTAAGGTGTATCAATGAGCAAGGCTTTGCATGTGTACTGCAGAGGGGTCTGTCTGCACAGTTTGCTCTGGGTGGCTGTCTTGGCTGACTCCATCCAGTGCAGTTCGTGTTGGACCCCATTCTAACAGAAATCGCTTCCTTCCTTTCTTCTCTCACCCTCCCTTCCCCAGCTGATAACAAGACGAAAAAGAAAGTAGCTCATCGGGACAGGAAGCAGGACTTCTCTGCCTTCAAGCAGACAGACAGCGAGATGAAGGTTAAAATATCACCGCAGCTCCTCCTGGCAATGCACCGCTTCCTGGCAACAGGCAAGTGTGGATTATCTGTTTTCACGATCATGCCAGAGCCTCGGAGGCAGTTTGTCAGCAAAGGCCGGTGAGGTGGGTGGGACAGTGCAGGCGGGAAGGGAGGCTGGATGGTGGGGTGACAAATAATGCCACTGTTGTGTTTTTCTTTTTAAATTCTCTCCTCTCCTGTGTTCAGTGTCGGCATGAACCCTCTGAGACATTTACCAGGGGTGGACCAGTAACTTTAAATTGGTCTGAAAGGTAAGGATGAATGCCAAGTGCCGCACTGCATGTCTAGAGTCCGTCAGATTAACGACTAGCAAGTGCACCCTATTAGGAAGAGCTCAGGGAACAAACCACAGACGACTCGATACCACTGGCCAGCTGACTGTAATTGCACTCTGGCACTTCATCCAGAAAGAGATGCTGGACTTTTTGCAGGAAGGTGTAAACCTGTTCCATGAGACTTTTTGACTCGAAGTGAAAAACAATCCCGACACATTTAATGCAGACTGCACAGGCAGTTGAACTGTACTTATAAAAGTGGATTTTCTTGCTGGCTTGTGTGACCTCCGTTGATGGCTCCAGGTTTCAGAGGACAGTTGTCGCCATCCCAGATCACCTTGATGCTTTAGCCCTTGGGTGGCAGTCTGGCAGAGAGGCCAGGGGCTTGAATGGTTTCTTGCAGCTGACGTTGCCTTCCGTCGTAAAGTTGTTCCTTTCACCTCAGAGATGAGACCTGTTAACAGGAGAGCTTGTGGAAAACATACCTTCCTATTGCTCATGTTGTCTCTCTTTGACATATAAAGACTTCTCATGTGCAGGCCTTTCAGACAGGCGTCTTTCACTGCTATGTTCAACATTTATTCATGGATTGAAATTCATTCTGTCTCAAGCTGGCCAGCTCAAGCTGGAGAGCAGTACTTCCCCTCCTCTTAAGATAAAGTAACTGCCTGCCTTGATGCTCCCAGTCTGCCTTCGTGCTTTATTTTGCCTCTGCGGCTTAAAAGAAACATGTGCGTGATCGGTTATCACACCTCAGCTGAGGGACAGTAAATCCCTAAAAGGCTTGGACTCCTGCGGCTCATGTGCATGTGAGCATGCCCTTGGTGAAAGGAAACAGTTCAACGGGAAGACGCGGATTTAACAGCAAGCAAAGCGTTGTTCACTTAGTTGTACAAGACTTGGTGGAGTTCCCTAAACACCTTCTCAACAGACATAGTCTTACAGTGCTGCGTCTCTGCTTGTTTTGTGGATGAAAGGATTTTGTAGCTTAAATCTGGCAGTGAAGCCACTGCTAAGTAAGATGAAAGCTACAATTTTGGTTTCTCTGTTCTAATTTGAGAATAGTATCTGGCGCAGATGGAAGGTGCTGGGTCATTAACGGTCCTGTTCTGAAAGATGTTAGGAAAGCTTATCAATTTGCATGTGTCTATCTCGACATCCCTGGCCTAACTCTCTCACACAAGGATAAGCTTTTAATCTTCAAGCAGCTGCTGTTGGGAACACTGATGACTGAAGAGCAAGTGGATAGGGAATGTGTTCTGTGTGTCAGGTATTAATCCCACGTGGTTTGAACTGACCTGCACTGTGTCTCACTTTGAGTAACTCTTCCCATGTGAACCGTGGCAGCTCAATTTGTCTTTGATTTATGTAGAGCATCTATCTAGAGCAACTTTCTAGGCCCCAAAATCTGATTTTTTTATAGAGTGCAAAAAATGCAGTAACTTAATACCTTCTGAGGAAGGAAAAAGCGCATTCAAAGGTTCTCTGTGCCTCAGTTGTAAAGCTCTTCCCATTTACAGCTCTCCAATGAGCCTATTCGACTGTGATTTCACTCTCAAGTGGGCAAGACTGCCTTTCTTTTTTCTTTTCCATTTCAGATGGACATGGTTTGGGTTGTTTTGAAAAATACTGCAGTAATGAAGGTTGAGGCGTTCCTGTGTTTTTCCCCTTACAAATCTAACAGTCTCAAAAGACAGGAAGCCTGCAATTCCGTAATGGATCTCTCTGCATCTGTGTGTCTTTTATAGGCAAATGCTTATTAACGAGTATTGCTAACTTCTTGCCAGGCATATGAAGTGTAATGCCAGGTTGTATCTTTTGTTATAGAAGTAGAAGCCTTTGGTCCATCCCAGATGTCAGAGAAGATCCTTCTCAGGCTGCTAAAACATCCCAACGTTATCCAGGAGCTGAAATACGACGAGAAGAACAAGAAAGCCCCAGAACACTACCTCTACCAGCGAAACAAGCCTGTCGACTACTTCATTCTCATTTTACAGGTCAGGCATGTGATTATGTTGCTATGAGCAGTATCATGCATCTCCTGACATATTGCTTTTGCTACCTCTCTTGTTGAATTTTATCTTCTATCAAGTGTAGGTTTGGAGCTATGGTTTGTGGTAACTGCTCCAGTCTCCTTTATGAACTTACCAACTTGAAGAGCTCACTCAGCCGCTTTCAGCCTCAGTTAAACCTGCTGTGATGGGTAGACAGTGCTTCCCGCTTCCAATCATCTGTTAAAAGTTATTTATGCTTCAGGTATTACTAGGATTACCAGTGCAAAAGAATTCCTGTGTATAGCTGGCGTTGCTTGGAAAACAGGGGTACAAAAATGTCATGTCAGTAGGAGCTTGGTCAGAATGCTTCATAAATGCATTTCTCGGTTTGAGCTTGGCCAGGATGCTTCACAAATGCATTTTTTGGTTTGCAAAATGAGGCATGGGGAGTTGGACAGTTCGGAAAGATGGCGTTTTTTCCATGCAATTGTGAAGTCTGTACCTTTGGAGGTGTGTTAAATGCAGGTTTTAGTGGGGCCATTGCGCCATCTACTGAACCCCTGCCACCTCCTGCCACAGCCCCTGCAGTTCCCTGGGCACCCTGCCACCTCAACTCTTGCCCTGCCTTGAGAAAGTTGCATTTGGGTGATTTTTAGATTGTAGCCCTAGGGGGTGTGAAAGGACTGCTTTCTGTTTGTTCACTACAGGGTCGTTCTCAGTGCTGATTATCTCCTAGGGTCTGTGACTTGGCAGGAACATTCTAGCACTGTTTGAGCAGGAACATTTTGCTGGAAAGGTGCTTATGTTTCTATCCTGGATAACAGAAATGAGTTTTGGTTTACAAACATAGGCGTTGTAACACAGGGCTTGGAATCTTCCTTACCTTTGCCTTTAAAAAAACAAAAAGGGGGTATCAGGGGGATTAAACATCATTAGTGATAAACAATGAAGAAGGCACTGGAACATGATATTGTGGATTCAACATACCTCTCTTTTAAAAAAGAATTAGGTTGTTTTTTATTTTTCTTTTTTAAATGTTTGAGGAGCCACTGGTAGCTCTTTAACTGCTCTTTCTTACATGCTGAATTGTTGCAATCTAAAATACTCCAGAGGCAAGATAATGCTTCTGGATGAGGTAATGCTGCAAAGCTGTAAGTGGAGGATATGTGCAATCTAAAAGAACAATTGGTTCTTTCTGAGCTACTCTTCAGTCAATAAATATTTGGTAAAAACAGTGTGCTAAGTCTATAATGCATTTCGAAAAGTGAGTCTTGCAGCAGGTACATACAATAAAAATGGTAACGTTGGTTCTGCAGGGATCAAGAGGATCAATACTCTGCTTTTGTTACTTAAA
Source organism: Oxyura jamaicensis (assembly GCF_011077185.1). Lineage (NCBI taxonomy): Eukaryota > Metazoa > Chordata > Aves > Anseriformes > Anatidae > Oxyura > Oxyura jamaicensis. The sequence continues at coordinate 22,955,489 of NC_048898.1, forward strand.
ATATCTGGTCTTGGGCATATTCTCTCACCCAAACATACCAAGAATACCTTTCACAATAAAAGCATACCAGAACACAAATAATTATATATTCTGTGCATTAAATTTACCAATTTAGTCTCTGTAGAGTTAGTGTTTTAGTTGGAAAGTCACCTGTATGCAAGTTTTTCTTCAGCTAATGAGAAGTTCTTCTGTAGCAGTTTGAGATTTGTTTTTGTCATTCTGTTCTTTCAAAATTCATGTCAGAGCATTTAGCAGGGGAGAAACAGAAACCATAGCTGCACGTGTTTAAGCAGGGCAGCACACGTCTGATTGCACGCGTGGGGAGTTCTCGGCTTTTCAGCTGCTGTGACTATGCCAGGCATGCCTTACCTTCTTATGGCCACCACTGGGAAGTGCCGTGTGTGCTGACAGAGCAACAGTGCTGGAACTACTGAAGCTACACTTCTGCTGCTAGCTACGAGCTTGTATTTGTTTAGCTACTAACCCAGACTGACCGTATGTAAAGATCAAAGCCCACTTGCATTTCTTGCGTATGTGTTTTGAAGATGTGGCCTTGGCTGGTAAATAACCAGCAGCAACAAGTAGGTTGAGAGCCCTGTTTATAACCAGTCTTGGCCTGGGTGGCCAAGTTGTACCTACTGGAAAACTTATAATGAACAAATAAGCTACTTATTGGTGTTGTGGAGTGAAATTGATTTTCAAAGGGATTATATGAAGAGGTTATTTGTGATAGCAGGAAAGTGGATTTGTGAGCTAGACTCTCTCTTCCCGCTAAATCAATTTTATGGTTTTTCTGATCTGGGACGGTTAGGAAACCTGACTTAGTATCAGGTCTTATGCAGGCTGATTTCATTTGCATGTTTTTCTGCGTCAGTACAGTGCTGTAAAATTAAAGGCATGTTTAAATAGTTTAAATAACATTTAAAGCAATAAACACATAAAAATAAAATCTTTTGGACTTATTTTCATCTGATTGTGTAGATTTGATGCTCGATTCACTTAGTACAAGTGTCAAGTCTGCCCTTTCCAGCCTCGCCAGAGGGGAAGCATTGCAGGTAATTAGGCTTTTTGCCTGAAATCCCAACCTTGGTGTAGTTCAGCCTGAAAGATGCTCGAGATCTCTTCTTTCTGCAGTTATGTACTGTCACGCTCAGTACAATATCAGTAAAGATGGAGGTGAAAGCCAGGTCCCACTAAGAAGGCAATTATTTCTTCCTACTTACATACCAACTAATTGGGATGTTTACAGCTACATTTGATGCCGTAGCTTCTGTTCTAGACTGCTTTGTATGATACTAGCATGTGATGTTAAACATTTGGTTCAGACCACATCAGAAACGGGTGCACAGCATGGTAGGATGGTGGCGTATAGCTTGGGAAGCACTGAGGGTCCTTCTAGACAAGACTCTGCAAAAGAACAGGATCACAATTTAAGGGCACTGGAATGTGTAAAACTGCCAGAAACCAACAAAATGAAAATAGCCTCAAGACTGCTGCTTCGGGAGTAAGGGCTTTGTTTCTGTGGGAATCTCAGTGGTGAAAGTAGATGGCCTCCTTGTGTGTTGTCTCCCGTCTCCGTTTCCTGTGTTTGTGTTAGAGGGGGCTTCATGGGAATGTGAGCCACGGCCCCAAATGTGTAGGTGTCTCAAGACCCCGATGACTGGGGTCCCCCATAAAAGCCTGTTGTGATATTGAGGGAGTATTTTTTTTTTCCCTGCACTGGGGACAAGCAGCCTGGCAGCCCTTGGAGCATGTCAGCAGTACCACCTGAGCCGCTGTGGGGACCCTGCTCCTCTGCAGGGACTCACATGGCCACAGGGAACCAAAGACCAGAACAGCCCAGGGAACGAGACTGTTTTGCCCCCGGGGTCTGTCCCTTTTTTCAGGCATCCTTACAAACTGCAGGGACCATGATACGGCTTAGTAACGTCAGGGAAAACTAGTTTTTGGGGCTCAAGTCTGGTCTTCTGCCTCAAGACCCGTGGTCCCTTTTAATTGCAGCTCTCTCTCCTTTTCCTTAACAGGGGAAGGTGGAAGTGGAGGCTGGGAAGGAGGGGATGAAGTTTGAAGCTGGTGCTTTTTCCTACTATGGGGTGATGGCCCTCACAGCATCGCCAGGTATGTCCTCTTACCTTCTGCTTCTGGAATGCACTCGTGCACAAGCCTGCCTGCTGCCTTGTGTGTGGCAGGAGGGGGCTGCGCAGGGCATCCCCCGCCGCGTCCTGCGGGGCTGATGCAAACGATAAACTCCTTGCTAGCAAAACTACCTGCCTGGCACAGCATCTCTGGGGGACACCGACACTTGTGGCAGTGCTGACTTTGAAAGCTGAGCAGCTGGCAGCAGCCCACAGGCTCCCAGAGGATGCCCACAGTGGCCTTAGCGAGGGAGGTGTTTGGTGCTGCCTGGGAGCTTTGTATTTCTTCTCACTGTAGCATAGCAGGAATTGAACTGGTGAGAATAAATAATTAGTAGCAGAAGGACATCTAGTGGTGTAGCATACAAACAACCTGCTAGTTTTGATAACGGTTTGCTTTACCAATTGTTGTTTCTAAAGCCATTTTGAGGGAAATGAGGGCAGTGGGACATGGAAAAGAGATTGTTCCTGTAGCTTGTGCAGAGATGTTGCTGAGAGATCAGCAAGGGGGAAAGCTGGCAGCTGAGGCTGAGATGTGAGCGAATTCCCAGTGCATAAACAGTAGCTGCACAGCCCAGCATCTCACAGACACAAGTCAGGGAGTTGCCTTATAATCATCCAGGAGCATGCTTCAGTGCTCCAGTGGGTGACATCCTGCTGTCCCTTTGCACTCGCTGCAGTACCTGGTCATGCAGCACCAGCAGCATCACCTTTTAGATCACAGAGATCTTGGTCTTGGTTTGGCATCCCCAGCCCTGGCAGAAGAACTGGGGCCTTAGTGCTGGCATTGGCCATCTGCTCACCCTGTCACTTCAGGGAGAAGTTCTCATGCAGAAATCACTTCTGTGTAGAGGCACAGCAGATTCGTGTTCCACTTGAGAGGCAGCTAATTATGATAGCAGGTTAATGGGAACTCTCTGTATGTAGGTGTATGTATGTATATATGCACCAGTGAAATGAAACTTACTTTGTAAGTTACGAATTTAGCCATATTAAACTCTACAAACATCAGTTCCCATGGAAGTTTGAGGTGCAGCTGCTAGCTCTGTGTTGCCATTTTACCAATCCTCCACTGTTAGGAGCTAAAGAAAGAGTAATTCTTCTTTAATTATGTGCACTTTAATCAATCTTGCTTACACCTTCTGAGGCTTGACAGATTTGGAAGTGTGCACACCATTGGGTGGATTTTATCTGTACAGTAGCAGCAGTCTTCATGATGAATCATACGTAACGTGTATGTGTGTACAACTGTGTCATACCCTTGCTGTTTCTTTGACATCGAAGCTCAGGTTTTACAACATGGGCCAAACAGAGCTGGCTTAGGCGCAATCACTTCTCTGCTTCCAGACCTACGTTTGGAAATAATTTGTGGCATCTCTTTTTTTTTTTTTTTTTTTTGCCAGCATTGTTCAGTTTGAATGTTTGGTGTTTCTGTTTTCCTCATGTTGCTAACCCTCCCTGCAGCTGTACCAGCTGCCCCAAGTCCTTTGAGATCAAATGGCCTCCCCTTTCGTGCCTCTGCCCTGAAATCCATCTTAGATTTGTTTTTATCAAATTTGACCATGTACATTATTTTAAATTAAACTTGGGCAACCTTGGATGTGTTTACGCGTGGTTGATTGGCTTTTACCAGGAGCAAACCCGTCCTTTTGCTGGCTTTTTCCCCAGATTTTAGAGAATTTGCTTTGTGATGTGTTGAAGCATCAAGAGACTTCTCTAAGGATGAGCTCATAAAAATAAAAGTAGTTCTTGTTGCTCTAAGTAGACACGAAAGCTCATTTAGAGTACAAACCCTTACAGAACAAGGGAAAATTGTTCTTCCCCATCATGTGCCTGTTTTCCCCACCTGGAATATAAAGCCAATGACAGGCAATTAAGGCATGTTTTCAAAAAATCGAACAACAAATCAGTGAAGCTTTCATTAACTACAGCTGGGGAGGGATTACAGTGATGACGAGCAGTACTTGACCCATTCTGGTAGGGATGAGCTTGGAGAATCACAAACTTGCTTGACTTGTTACCAAAAACTTGGAGTGTCCTTTGGTTTTATTTCTATTTTTGTTGTATTCCAATAAGGAACTGCACCCATGAAAGCTTTCTGGCTTGTTTTAACTCTTTGCCTTCCAGGCTGGAGTGGGCACCACCACTCCTTTTGAACTATTTTAAAAATGAGTGTACCTTGTTGGACCATTCTGTGCCGGACAACCATTCAAACTATCAAGTGAAAATTGTTCACTGTAATTCCACAGGCTTGTTCTTTGGTTCATTCCTAAAACTGATTGTCTTTTTTGTTTTGTTGTTGTTGTTGTTTATTTTAACCCTTTACTTTTCCACAGTTGATTGCACTTTTGGTTTTAGTACTTCAGTGTGTGAACTGGCTCCCTCCCCTGTCGAGTGTGGATAGCTGCCGCTTTTCTGGTCGTGATCTCATCCTTTTTCTCTCCCTCTTCTAGTTCCCTTGTCCCTGTCTCGTACCTTTGTTGTCAGCAGAACAGAGTTGTTAGCAGCAGGTTCTCCAGGTAAATCCGCATGCTTCTATTTTCACCATTCTTGTGACTGCCCTGATGCCATAAAAAGTCAGCTGCAGTCTGTATTTATCTGACCCCTTTGCTCGTTAGGGAGAAGTCCAGCACAGAATTATGCCTCGCAGGTAGGTATCCTGAACTTTCATTTGTGATAACCGGTAGCAACGTGAAGGAGTCATCCAGATGGGAAGAGCTAAAAACACGTTTAAGAAAAATGTATTTGGTAATGTGCACTTGTTCTTGTTTCTTATATGTCAACTGGTAGAAGGGAGATTTTTAACGGTATCCTCTCCCAGGCTGAGATTTAAGAACTGAAAAATTTCCTGAAGAAAACGCATTTGGCAGAGGAGAATGTGTGCTGCTAAACTGCCTTAAAAGGAGAACTCCTTTAATGAAAGAATTCTGATATTCTCGTATGGGCTAGCTCTATGGTTTGAATACAGTCTGGCCATTTCGAGTGCTCAGAAGCTTTACATTTTCTTTCAATGAGGTTAATGCTGTGAATCGGCACAGAGATTTACTGAGTAGATGGATTTGCAATGGAATGTGCAGGAAGGCTGAGGGAACTCCTGTGGGATTTTTTGGTTCCCATTTTGGTTAAGAGCTTTCCTTGCTGAATGACCAAGTTGATTGACATCAAAATCCCTTTGGAGAGTGGAGACCAAGGAGAGAGCAAATTGGGCCAAAATGAGCTCTGAGATGTGGCTGAAAAGTTGGAAATTGGGAAAGGTCAAGAACCGAGCTTTGCAGATGCTGCATGCACGGAGCAGTTGAGAAAGATGGAGACTCACCAGGAGAGTGCGTAGGAACGGCAGAATCCTAAAATAATCTGGGCCACCCTGAACATGTTTCTTCTCTTTGAAGTTTTCTTTTTCAGATGAAATGTGTCTTTCCCTGGACCTAAAAGCAAACAAGATAATGATATGCATATTTAAGTGAAACATCTAAACGTCAGTACATATCATGCAATTCATAAACTTTCGCCATCTGCTTCCTGTATTTTTTCTGTCTTCTTTTTTTCAGTTTTGAAAATGTATCTCACCATCAGTCCTTAAATTAGTCTCATGCACTTTCCAAACAAACTACAGGTTGTTGCCCTGCAGGGGATTTTTTCCTGCCCTTTTAAAGTTTCCTGCTGCTAAACTTAAAAGAAGGGGGAGAAACATAATCTTTCTTTAATTAAAGTACCTGATGGCTTTCTTTTAAGCTTGGTGGCTTTGATTATCTTTTTTAGCTTGGTTCTGTTGTTTTGCCAGGTCTTCTTTTTTTTTCCTTTTTTTTTTTTTTCCTTTTTTTTTCTATTTCCAAATAAGTGTATACCTTGCACATGCAAGTTGTTTCCAATATAAATGCCAAACATATTTTCCTAGCTTTTTGTCCCAATCAAAAAAAAAAATCAGTAATGGAAAATAAAAATGGGAAGAATCTCCTTCGAAAGGAACTGATACGGTGAGCCTGCTCACTCTGACAATGTCGTGCCAGTTCTGATGAAACCCAGGCCTTCTGCTGGGTCCTTCTAAAAAGGATCCTCTTATTAAATCCTAAATTGGTAATATGGTTGCCTTGCTATTTGTCTTGTGGTTTGTGCTCTTAATCCCCAGTATATAAAGGTGAGAAAAACCTGGGTAGAAAGGATCTGTCCAGATCTGTCTGGGCTGTGGACTGGCCGGGCGCTGTTCTGCCAACACGGGCCCGCCTGCTGCTCCGTCTGTCAACTGCCCTTTGTGTCCTCCCTTCTTCAGTAACTTCTCCCCACCGACTTGTATGTGGGTCCAGAAGCAATGTCCTTTCCCTCTTATTTTTAGCAGTCATACTTCTTTGTTCTGTCCTTCTGTCCATTTATTTTATTATGCTTTGTCATGTAGCTCGCTGTCCTTAGCTTTTTATTAGTAACGTGCCGTGAGACACCTGTTGAAAACAGAGGGCAAATCGGAGTCAGGCCCATGTAAAGCTGTTCCAGACGGAAACCTTTATCCCAAACAGCAGTGATGCTGTTCCTGTCACACACGGCCATATTTTGTGTGTGCAGGTGGGAAAGACAGGACAAATTCATTCAGTCTTCACTCTTGTTCTCCGGAAAGGCTTAGAGCACCAAGCCCTGCGTGCAGACAGAGGTTTGGCTCCTGGCAGCAGTTCCTGCAGCCCGCTGTGGCTTTCAAGGTGGCGAGAGGCTACTAAGGAAAACCTTGCAGGGCTCCGAGTGCTTCCCTCTAAGCCTCTGCTTGGTGTTACCATAGGGACCTGCACTAATTCCTCGTAGTGCAGAAGTGGCAGAAAATTTGCCAAGCTCTCAGAACCTGTATTTTTCCATTCCCTTTTCTAAAATAGTAGGACAGAAGACGTCAGTGGCATTGCAAGTGGGAAATAAAAAAACAGGGCTGGTAATCCACAGTCATGTATCTAGAAACATCTAAAGCATTAGGTTTAGGGAAGACTAGATGTAGAGATGTGGAACAGGCTGCGTCATTTTGGCAAGAGAGATTATGTTCACAGTGATTAAGTGGCAATGGTAGGGTTGAATTTTAGTGAGCTTTTTTTTTTTAGTCAATTTAAGATATTTTAAAAAATCATAAAATATGGAAACCTTACAAGGATGTTGTTTATTTGCTCAAAGAGGCTTTGTATCTTAAGGTTATGTGAAAATGATGCCTCAGCTGAGAACGGAGATCATGTGGGGAGTAGCACAGATGACATGAAGTTACGGTTTGGTCTGGATGGATGAAATGTAACTGCAGTAAGATCCAAAAATTCACCAGCCCCACAGAGTTCTTTGATCTTTGTATGTGCACCCAGGGAGAAGCCCATCTGCAGACATGCTTGGGATCTCTTTTAGGATGCATTTCTGCATGTCCTCTTGTCATCTGAGTCACTGTGTGGGTGGAAACGAGGGATGCAAAATGCCTATGGCTTGCTGAAAGCACGTTTACATGGGGGGAACTGTGACCCATCACATTCTTAAGGGATAGCTGCAAGATTTTCAAGTGAAACCCTACAGTGCTTAAAGGCCACTGATGGAAAGTAATATCTCTAGTTTACTCCTTTCCTGTCTATATCTCTCCTGGAGGCAGATTTTTCTCTGTAGCATGGGCTGTTTTCCCTGTTTTGCTGGCTGGTGTGCACCATGGAGAGCTTGCTCCCCTTCATGGAGTCCTTCTCCCTTCAAGCATCGGGGGGTACAAGAGGGAACATTGCTGAAGCAATCATCACGTGGACTGTCCTCCGGTCCACTGAAGACTCTTATTGCTCTGATACTTTTAAAAATGTCTGTTCTAACCCAGGAAGCACGGTGGTATTTGCAGGTACCAGGCGTAGTAAAAGGGGCTAAGGGTTAGCTGGGACTGACTATGGATGAAACGTTCGGTATGGATTTACAACTATAAACCATTAAGAAAAAAATCTGTTAAGCATGGTCTGACTATCCAGAGCTCCTGTAAGGGAGCCTTGGGAAGTTGCCTTTCTCTGATGGTCACCACTCATCGGCAGGAGCACTGTGACCAAGTGTGCATAGGGCACATCCAGGGTAGCACAAACCAAACCAGGTTTGTTTAAATCCTACTCGCGATGTTGGCTACCAGCTCTGGATTCAAAATATGCTCTTTTTCAGGGTCATTTTGTTGTTTAGCTGCATGTCTACGTATGAGTAGGTTAAGTATTTGCAGATGTTCTGTGTTACTTTGCCATTTGTTATGTCCCTTTGAAACTGGTGGCTTCAAATGTGTTCTACTTGATTTAAGATGTCTTTTGCTCTTGCCCATTTCTCAGCCGAAAACAAGTCTCCACCTCGGCCCTGTGGCTTGAATCACTCAGACTCTTTAAACAGAAGTGATCGCATCGATGCAGTGACACCGACGTTAGGGAGCAGCAACAACCAGCTGAATGCGTCTTTCCTCCAAGTGTATGTTCCGGACTACTCAGTGAAAGCACTCACAGACATTCAGTTTGTCAAGGTAGGAAAAAAACTGATAAAGCCCCAGGAAGAAATCTGGGGGGCTGGGCTGGGCTGATGGGATGGAGAGCCTGGGGAAAGGAGGCTGTAGATTGCTCTGTAGCACTATGAGTAAATAGGTTTATGAAAACAGCCAGTAGAAAATCACTTTAAAGTACTTTTTCTCAGTATCTGCTGTCTGATAATTTGTCTTCAGTGTTCCTCTTATTTAGGCCTGTAAGTAGATCGGTCACACAAGTTTCTGGATTTCAGGTCCCTTGAGGAGAGATAATAGAAAATACCCTCTCTGCTTTTAGTGCTGAAAGACGTAGCTTGTGAAGCTTTTGGAGCTATGTGAAATGGAGATCTTACAGCAGCTGACAGCATCCTTTTCTAAAGGACGAGACATTTTATGTTCATTGCAGTTTTTATTCACTTTTGATTTTGGTTTTAGTTTGCGGTTCTTGATCTTACTTTATAACTTGTCACCCTTCTTCTGCTCAGACATTTCCAAGTGTCTTGGACATTTATCTTTATCTTAACTTCATGTTAGGCTCTTGTCTCATACTACCAGTGAGTGGTTGCACGACTACAGCTCTGTCCCCCAGCATGGTGCATCCCACACTGAAATGTGCGCAAGTCCTGTGGGATAAGGAAATGTAGCTGAGCTGAGGAACAGCAAATGCTGGCAGCAGTTCCAGCCCAGCTGGGAGTCGAGGGAAGCTGACGTCCCATGGCCAGAAATTGACCTTGATGCTTTTCTTAAATTAAGTGCACACTCACATTTTCTTTGTGTGCAACTCAAATGATTCATGAACTCAACTCCTGTCAAAGTTAATTCAATATTGAAATCGTGGAATAGAATAGAAACACTAGAATGCTAAATCAATTGTTCCACACCTGCAGGTAGCCAGATTTTAAAAGGAGAGTACAGTCTTTCATTCAAAACTTGAAATGCAGTGGTTCAGGTTACTGAGTTGTTATTACTGGGCAAGTGATTCTTGCTACAGATTTGCACAGCCAATCTGCCACACAGAGCAGCTGCTCATTTTATGCTGGCTTATACAGAGTCCTTCCAACTCTCACTGGGTTGAATGCTAAACTGCCTGGTGTCTCTGTAGTCAGACTTGTACCTCTCCTTTTGTATCACCCTGCTTTGTATGTAGGACAGAGTACTCACCAGCCATGTTTTCATTGTGCCACACAGGCATTTCTCAAGTAATTCCTTGTTAGCCAGGGCTGTGACCTGCTCGAGCATTTTTGGATTTCGCTTTCAGAGTAGTGATTTGATCCATCTGAGTCTCTCTATTTCCAGTCCCTCTGCCCTGTTGCTACCAAAACTTGATTTTCTAAAAGTCATGCTCAACTTCTTCCATCTGCTGAGATAATCCACTGCTGTTGTAGCACGAGGGGCTGCCAGTGCATGTGTGTCCTGCTGCCTGAGTCGGAGGAGTTTCGGGGCTGATAGTTCATGGCTGCAGGAGGAATTCTCCCCTGTACCACTATATTCAGCAGTACAGGACTATGACCTCCTCACACCTGGTGCCCCATGGGCAGCATCAAAATGCTCTGTGCTCTAGGCCAGCTCCTGCCATGACTGTCCAAGTGCAGGAAGAGGAAGACTATGGGTTGCTAATTCGGTCTCGACTCTGTGGAGACCCCAATCTTTTCTAGAATCAAATGCCCTTATGTATCAGAATAAGGAGCTAGCTCCTGCTGCGTTTGCTGCCCTAGACAAGGGCAGTAATGCTTTTGTCCTCTGCCTCCATGAGGACTCCAAGAGCCTCTCCCAGAGCTCACTGAAGCTGGGAAAAAGACTTCACTGAACTCTGGTTTGGGCCCTAAAAATGTGCATGGTTAGAAGGAAATGGAGGTCTGATTTAAAAAAATCTCTGCACAGGAATAAATCTCTGCACAGGGATGTTTTAAAGCAGTGGAGTTGATGCCAGGTAAACAGGGGTTGAAGTGTGAAAGGTACCTCATTTCCCTCTTATGTCCAGCGGAGACACAAAATGTGACTGGCTCTTTTCGTTCCTTCCTTCCGTGCTTGGAGCAGATCTCAAGACAGCAGTACCAAAATGCCCTGATGGCATCCCGGATGGACAAAACACCTCAGTCCTCGGACAGTGAAAACACTAAAATCGAACTGACTCTTACGGAGCTGCACGACGGTTTGCCGGACGAGACAGCAAACCTGCTGAACGAACAGAACTGTGTGACTCACAACAAGCCCAACCACAGTATGCACAGTGAAGGAGCCATCTAGGAGCTGACTTCCCACAACCCACCCATCCCATCTCCTCAGCAGGACCAGCCCTCGCTCCTTCCTGCCTCCTCCCCGAGTGTGAACACCGTTAGTATGTGCTTGCGACACTGTGCTGCATCCAGTGTTCTGAGACCAAAGACTTGTGCGTCCGTTCTGGGAGCAGAAGAGGAAGAAACGGGAAGAAAGGAGCAAAGAGCAAGACAGAGAGACTAAAGCCCCAAGTGTACTTTGGGAATGGTGAGCCACCCTTGAGAACAATGAAAATACTTCCTGCAAAGCAGAATCATGTTTATTTTTTATCTGTATTTTTGATCCTTGTTGGGTTTTTCCTCCTCAGACACATATGGAGAAGTTTAAAAGCTGCTCCGGTTATTTTTTCAAGAGAGATCATGTTTTTAAAAAGTATTTTGCAGAGTTTTAAATTGTTTCTGTCCCTCCCCAGCCTCAGATAGGCTCTGTTGTGATTTTGTGAATTGGCTCCAAAGTCCTTAGGCCTCTTTTCACCCCTCTCTGGTCCTTTTTGTTGCCCTGTTGAAGAAGTTAGTAACTGGTACTTGTATGTATTTGTGTCCTAAGAATGAGCAAGCTTCAAGGAAACTCTGGTTTCAGCCACCTGGAGGGTCACGGGATGAGTATTATTACATTCTCCCAGTTAAGTTTCAGGGAAGGAGGAGTGGTTATTTTGGTATTTAATGATCTCTCAAATTTGGGAAGGTTTCTTTGTAAAATGGACAAAAGCATTGTTACACTTGCAGTTTTGTAACCTCCAAAACCTTTGTGGATGTTGAAGATGATTCTGGGGGGCAGGAGTTAATTAGCAAAACTGCAGTCTGGTGAAATGAAAGCCAGGTGTGATTTTCCATGCCGACCTAAGTGGGTGATTTTTCCTTGGAGTTCCATTGTGAAGTCCTGTGTGCACCTGAAAACAACGAGCTTTTAAGCACTTGCATGCTGTAGTGGTCTGTGCACCATTACCCTGGCCAGAGCAGGTGTGCAGTCTTTGTTAAATAACACCGAACGGCCCCTATCCCCCCTGTGAGATCTCTAGTATTAACACAAAAGATGCTGCTACAGTTATGCCCAAAGTACATCCTCCAGGTGACGGCAAACCTCTGCCAGCGCAAGGATGGGCTCTGCCGAGGAGCTGGGGCCATCCTGCCCTCTCCAAGAACTGACAAAACTTTCCAGACGCGAGTGTATTGCACTTCAGGGATTCGGAGAGGTTTGTTTCCAGGCTCTTCCCAGCCACATTCCTTCCTTTGAGCGGTTTCAGTGCATTTCCTTCTCTCTTGCCCCTCTTAACAGCCAGTGTAGGGACTGCTGTGGGAGCAGAGCAGAGAGCCTCCCACCCCGGGCAGCAGACACCAGCTCCTCCGCCCCAAAAACCTGCGTGCGGATGGGGTGGAAGTGAGAGGCACCCCGTGGCAGTTGTGCATCACACCTTCCCCGCTCCCATGAATGGATTTTAAGTCCTCAAATGAAAACAACAAAACTGCCCCCCCTCCCCACCCTCTCCCCTTCCAGTGCCGTCTCAAACAGAATGCGATACAAGGAGAGGGTGATAAATCGGGCATCGTGGGTTACGCAGCATTTCCCTTCCCTTCTGTACACCCAGGTAACCTCAGCCGACCCCCAGAGAAGCCCCCAGCCCCAAAAGCAACTGCCAGAGCCCCGTGCCTGCGTGCCTGCCCCGCTCCGGTTAGGGAAGGCACCCCAGTACTTCCCCACCCTCGGTGCCCGCAGTCTGGCTCGCTGTGTGCTGGCTGGAAAGGTGCAATATTCGCTGCAGGAGCTCCTGTGGGAGATCGGGGCCGGCAGCTCTGGGGATGGTTTGGGAGGCTGCAACTCTCCTCTTCTCCCTCTCGGCTTTGAGCAGCCCGCATTTTGCTGCCCTCCCCGTGGGTCCACAGGCCGGGAGGGCGAGCAGAGGAAAGCGGTGCTGTCTCCCTTGGCAGGGCAGCAGCCCGTGGGGGTGACATCCCCACAAGGGGGCACAGAAATGGCATGGTACCCAACCTGTGCGCCGAGAGAGGACCAAACAGGGCCCCCAGACTCAACTCCTACGTTAAATTTTATTAACTTTTCCCGTCTAAAAGCATCTCCTTAGACTCCAGTCGCTCTCTGCCATGCCCCTGCCTGCACCCAGAGCTCACGGCTCAGCCCCAGCCGGCTGCAGCCCGGCTCCTTCCCAGCGAGCCGCCGGTATTGCACCTTTTCACAGAGCAAAGCGGAGAGATGTCGTAGCGCTTGTCCTCGTTTGAACGCTGTTTATCTAGCGTTGATGAATGTAAAAGTTTGTCGGAAGTGTCTGACACGGTGGTGAACGTGAGATGCAGTATCTGTGTTGTCAAACCTGCTGCAGGAGGGAAGGCTCGAGTCGAGGCAGCTACCCCCTGGGGATGAGGCTGCTCACTAGATCTGACTTTGCTTCTTATGGCAGGTTATGGATTTGTTTTAGTGTCTGTTTCCATTAAATAATAAAAAAAAGCCAAATTTTCCAACCAAAGCCATGTGATCGCAAAGCAAATACCTCCTGCTTCTGCCCATGCTGCACTGTTCCAAAATTTCCAGGCCATTTTTTGCATGACTGTTTTTCATCATTTGTACAGATCCAGTAATGGAAAGCGAAACAATTTCCAGAAAAATAGTTGATTATAGATGTGTTTCAGATGGAAAATATGTACCTGACCTGGAGGGGTTAGGAGCTGCTACTACTAATTAGCTTGAAGAGCAAGGCATGGTCCTCTCCGCGGAGGGGAAAACATCCCGTCTCCCTGTTCTCAGGGTATTTGCAGTTTTACTGTTTAACAAATGCAAGGGGCTCCCTGCCCTCGTGCTGGGAGCCAACACAAACAGAGGAGTCCCGCGCCCAGCTCAGGATGGCTGCTGAGGCTCTGGACGGTGTTTGCAGAGGCAGAGGCTGGGCTGGCCCCACGGCGGTGGAAGTGCCCCGGGCTCTGAGGCCGTGCCTGTGCAGGGGGCATCCTGCCAGCACGGGGCTGCTTCCCCTGGCTTGCCGGTGGCCCCCCTGCCTTCAGGTGGGCTCAGATCCGTGGCACGGGGCACCAGCTGGTGGCTTTGGGAGCTGTTGGACTTGACCTCAGACCTTGGCAAGGCTTTGACTCGTAGAAAGGATACTGCATCTTCCTGTGTCCACTCCTGCTGCCTGCCGTGTTCACCGGGTCCCTCCGCCTCCCAGCGCGGGCAGAGGGGCGGCGGGCGGCCCGATGGCCTGGGGAGGGCACCTAGCCATGGTTTCTACTGTCAATACAATTTTGCACAAGAGTTCTTTGAAGTGACGTTTTAAACACTAATATCTTAAATGCACAACTGTGAATTATAACTTTTACACTCCTGTTGGTTGAATTTCCTTTAAATGAAATGAACCTGAATCTGTTGTAACTATGATTTATTATTTTTTTTAATTCTGTGTATTGCCAAATCTTTGTAAGGAGCGAAGGAATGTTCTTGCTTTCCAATGAGAATCTTTCTCCAAATGAGACTGGCTCTGGTGACGTGGAGATCATACGAAGCACGCTAGCTTTGAGTGGAGAGGGGCTCGGGTGGGCTCAGCAAACCAGCCTCATCCCCTCTGCAGACCCCTGAGCCTCCAGAGTGCTCGCTGTCCGGCCCCTTTGTCTCCTTCCTCAAAGACCAGCACAGGAGCTCGGGACGGGGTGTGCCAGCGGGGTGATGGCAGGACGCAGGGCAGGGCAGGATGTGCTGTGATCCACGGTGTGGGTCTTCCCCGTGCTTTCCTCTCTCACTCCCAGCTGTAGGCGTGCTCCTTTTGTGCTGTTTTTGCCCCCCGACACACACACACGTCCTGCTCCAGGCCCCCCCTGACACCGAGACCTGCACGGGGCAGCAGGAGCTGGGAACTGTCCGTGCCTGGGGACGTGGCTGGGGCGAGGCTTGCAGGTCCTGGGCTCGTTTGGAGAGGGGTCAGCTGCTCCATGATCCGTTCCTCCTTCCTTCTAGATTTATTCCCCCTTTTCCTCACCGCAGGGTTATTACTGTACTTTTTTCTTCTTTTCTTTAAGTGCCTTTTTGTGCAGGTGGAGCTGGCAAGAGTAGGGGTCTCAGGACACGGCCCTGTGCGCTCACCCCAGACCTGGAGGCAGCCCGGGGGGAGCGGGGCGAGCTGCCTGTGATGACCTGCGGACATCGCCCCTCGCTGCTCCTCAGCCTTCAGGGCCCAGCTCAGGCCGGGATGCCCTTCTGGCACTGCTGGTGTCGGGCTCTGGCTCAGTTCAGCTCAGAGGGAAGAAAACCAAAGAGGTAGCTGCGTGCGAGGGGCTGCTCGGGCAGCGGGGGTGCTTCCTGTGATCTCTGCGGAGCCCAGCCGAGGGCTGGGGGTGCGGATGGCAAGGAGCAGCGCCGTCTCCTCACGAGCATCCCGTGTAAGTACCCTGCTCCACGGGGAGCACGGCCACGTTCTCCGGGACCAGCTGGGACACGCATCTCCCCTGTGCTGAACTAGACTACCTATAGACGTGGTTCCCACGTGACCGATGTACCGTATGTTATGTGCTAATACACACGTCTGTGGTTTTAAAACCAGTCCCTGTGTACCAGTTGTCGAGCTATCCACTGGCTGGATTGCCAGGAGAAAACCGGGGCTGGTGGGAGGGGAGCGATGCCGCAGGGAGCCCCTCTTGTTGTGACCCTAACTCGAGGCTTCGTCCCGAAGGCGTCCGACCGGTGTCGACATGTTCCTGCCTTTGCACGGGGGGAGCAGGAACCCAGCGAGTGCTGAAAGGCTCCGGGCCTGCTGCACGTCCCGCTGCCCGGGCCTCACACCGGGGCTCTAAACAGACCCAAAGAAGTGCCCGGCCCCTGGATACCGAGGGTTGTTCTGTCCCAGCAATGGAATGACAAGCTGCACGAGTGTCCAGGCATCTTTTCACGGCACAGAGGAGACAACAGCCTTCATCCTGACCTGGCCAGCAGCGGGGACAAGCTCTGCACTGCGGGCTGGGAAGCTGCCCCCAGCCCTGCCCTCCTCTTACAGCTGGTCCGATGGGTGCCGGTCTCGTTGCTGAGGTCTCTGTGGCCTTGTTCCCATGGCTCTGTGGCACAGGGGATCTGGACGTGTCCATGGCTTCCCACAGAGCCCCACACAGCCCTGCTCGGTGTCTTGCTGTGGTCCCGGAGCCTGGCTTCACGCTGGTTGTGTTCCTCTGCCTGTAGTTTCACAGCCACGTCCTCGAGGCTGTGTCCGAGCGAGGGGATGCTGGTGATGGAGGTGCCGAGCGGTGCGGTGTAGCTTTTCAGGCTGGTTTTCCCTTACTGCTGTTCTATTAGGGGCTGGCTGCTGACCTCGGGAGGCTGCTGCATTCCCCAGGAGAAAGCCTGGGCTGCCAGGTTGTCCCAGCGCCGAGCTGAGGGAAGGGAAGGGGGTGCTGGCAAGGTGCCTCGGTCCCATGGCGTGGTACAGGTGGCAGAGGAGGTTTCACAGGTCGGTAGCACCAAACTGTCGAAGCGACGACGTTCTCGTTATCCTCAGGTCAGACCATAATGGTTCTGCACCTCAGAAATAAGGTACGAAGGGCTTCTGGCTGCATCTGAACGGGAGGTGCAAGCACTGCCTGTTGTAGAGCCTGGCTTCAGGTTTCGCTCTTGGAGCCAGGCAAGTGCCTGAGATGGGCAAAGGCTGCAGGCGGCTCCATGCTCAAGAGGTGGCTCGTTTTTTTTTTTGTCTTTCCTCCTGGAGGCAGGACAGAAGTTGGCTGAGCAGCAGGGTTTGTTGGGGAGGAAAGGCTCATCCCAGCATTTAGTGCTTGGTGGAGCAGTCTAGTGTCACATTTCAGCTGTCTGGAGGCCACAGAGCTTTATAAAAGGAAGACAACCTCTGGGAATCACCGTTGTACCAAATCCTTCCAAATTCAAGTGAGAAACTTCTAGGTGTCAGATGAGGAGCCTGGACCATAGGCCTTTAGTTGGGAGTGCCAATACTGAAGGAAACCTCCTGGTTTCTCCCAAAGATCAGCGTGGGCACGTGGCAGGGCTCTCGGTGAGCATCTGTGTGCAGCAGTGTCAGGCCAGCTTGGCACAATTCCTGCTCTCAAGCCCCGGTTCCGTCGCTGGGTTTTGACCTTCTGGCACCCTGCGGGCTTGCACTGGGCACAGCCGCTTCCTGCGCTGCTGCTCTTGCCTGGGCCGCATCCACCTCGCCCCTGGGCTCGCTGTGCTGTGCTTGGGTTCGCAGGAGGGCGAGAGGAGGAGGCGCCGGTCAGGAGCTGGCGATGCTGTGGCAGCCCTGCCTTTGTTCCTAGCCTAGTGAACTACCAAGGCGGGTAGGAGGCACTGCTCAAGGACTCACCTCCCTCTGCACGTGTTTTTTCCAGCACGCACAGCTGGAGGTCACAGCTCAGAAACCAAACCACCGGGCAGACACCCGGATGCCAAATGCATTGAGTCTGAAAACCCAGCTACTCGAGAGCACGTCCCTGGGTCACCAGGAAGCCGTGAACAGGCAGTTCTCTGCAACCGGTGGGCTCCGAAACCAAACCTTTCTCCTGCATCAGGGCCTTCCCAAAACCCTGGGGCTGGGCTGTGCCGGGCTGTGCAGCTCCTCCTGGCGCCATTCTCCTTTAGTGTCCCCCCTCTGCTCCCAGCTTTGCGCTCACCCACGGCGCTGCGTTCTCGTGGCTGGCTGGCCCCACTCAGCTGCCCTTCCCGAGGGCTCTGCCCCGTGTCTGTCGTCCAGCACCTCTGGTCTCTGCCAATTGTATCATATTGTACATGACGTCGGGTTTCCGGAGTTGTAGTGTTCTGACTGCAGTATTTCCGTCTGTGTACATAAACCTGAGCAAGCACAACTGAGATCATGAATGAAGTGTGTACGTTTCATATCCTGATTGTCATACCAACGGATTTTATAATTATTCAAATTTTGTTGTAGATTTCCAATCTTTCCTATTTATTTTGTACCAGATTTATTTGTATATTTTGTGATTTTGTTTAAAAGCATTTTGTTTATTTCTATTCTTTTTAGATAAATGATTTTTTTTTCTGTTGGACATTCCAGTTTATGCATTTTTCCCTCCTCCACGCTTCCCCCTCCTTTCAAAGGGACGGCTTTCGGCACGCGGGTGGTGGGGCTGATGCCGATGGTCCTGGGCCCAGCTCTCCGCAGACCACGAGCCGCTGTTGGCACTTGGGCAGCCTTTAACCTCCTCTGAAGTTGTCGAGAGCCACGGCGAGGCCGGATCCCGTTCCCTGCAGAGCCAGGTCTTGCTCTTTGCACCGGTGGGTCTGGGCCCTTGAATCCTGCAGCTGGGGGGCCCTCATTGGTGGCCAGGAGCTGGGGAGGTGGTGGCAATGGCAAGCAGCTGACGTCCTTCTTGAAGCGCTCCCTCAAGGGCAGTGGCCTTCTTCTTCCACTAAGAAACAGCCCTTCTTTACACCCTGCTCGCCCTACAGCACGTTTGTTTCTCAGAGGCGTGAATGCCGTCCGTCCGTCCATGGCACGCGTTCTGTCCGGGCAGTGCGCGGACCCCGGGCTCAGCAGGGAAGGACGTGGCTGGAGCCAATGTCCGTGCCACTGGCTGGCAGCCACCGGAGCAGCGAGCTGGGTGTTGTGCTGAGCGGCGCAGCCGTCCTGCATCTCTTGGTGTTTTCTTGCTGTGGCCATCGCAGGATGGGCGGAGCGGTGTAAGGCTGGGCAGGGAGCGGTACCAGGGCAGCCGTCGGGCTCTGCCCAGTGCTTTGCCACCGGTGAGCGAGGGTCAAATATTTTCCATTGCTGCCACCTCGCAGAGTCCTCTCTGGGAGCCGGGCAGCGAGCTATTTGTGGGACCGTGGAGGCAGCAGGAATGTGTGGAGCTCCCCGCACCGCCCTGCCCGCAGCCTCCCAGCTGCTGAGCTAGAGCTTGAAAAATTCAGGCGGCTATGCTTGGCGAAAGGACGGATAAACTTAGCAAATCCCAGCATGGCCTTCAGCCAGAGGGCTCGGGCAGGGCTCCTGCAAACCCCTCCTGCAGCCGGGCCAGGTGGCTGAGTTGGCCCAGCTGAGGCTGGTCACTGCAATCCAGCCCCTAAAATCACGGGGCCAGGCATCCAGTGCTGGGTTTGGGGCTTTCAGCAATCACTGAAGTATTACTGGCTCTAAACTCTTGGCCATTCTCTGTGGCCACATATTGCTGCTTTTCTGGTTGGGCCCTGGGTACCAAATTCCCTTCTCATGGCCCCGTTGCCGGGGACGCCTGGGTTACAGGAGCGGGCTGAGGGCAGCAGGGTGCAGACCCCCGCGCTGTCCCCATGGGTGCAGGAGTACCAGCAGCCTTGGCTGTGTGCTGCTGCCCACCTGGTGCCCGTCCTGTGCCAGCACTGATTTTCCCCAGGTTTTTCTCTGTTTCATCAGGTCTGCACACCCTCCCACCCCCACAGCTGATGGCTGTAACACCAACCTTATTCCCCCCCTTCCTTCCTGCCACCCACAAGCTGGGGACCAGACCAACCCCTGCAGCCAGGCTCACTGCCACTTCCTGGGCAGGTTTTTTTTGTTCTTTTTTTTTTTTTTTCCTCCCCACAGCCCCTCCCGGCTCTCCCTGCCACCTCCCGCCCAGCCCTCAGCGTGTCACAAAGAGCCCAACGTTTCTTAGAAACATCAAGATTTATTGACTTGAAAACTGCCACTTCAGCAGCAGCATTTCCTGCTCAGATGTGGTATTTTGTTTATTTTCTCCTAAGGTACTTCAAAATGGAGAAAAAAAAAAAAAGAAAAAGATTAAATGCATTTATGGTACTGAAACAACAGTCGAATCCATTACAAGAGGGCCCCCGCTGTAATCCCTTCAGACGCGAACGGCGCAGGCTGGAGCAAGGGAAGCTGCACCCACGACACGGAGGAAAGCCACCGGGCGCTGCTGCCCGGCCGTGCCCTGTCCCCGCACCGTCCCCGGGCTGGCTCACGGCTCCCTGCGGTGAGCTGCGAGCTCCGTGCCAGGTCAAAGGCAAAGGCAGCTGCCTGCGGGATGGGAGCATTCCGGCTCGTGCCATGGGGCTGGCCCTGCGGCGTGCTCGCTCCTGGTTTAGGGCAGACACGCGTGGCCCACGGCACCCTGGAAACCGGGCCCTTTTGCTCCAGATGGTGGCTGGTTTTGTCTTTGGGATGCTTCACTTTCTTAAAGCTGAGCAGACAGGAAGGTCAGTAACAGGCAGTGAGGAAAAGAGCTAACGTAACGCTAAAGCGGGAGCTTCGAGCTGCTGGGTTAGTATTTACTGGTGAAACTACAGAACGAGTTGAGAACAGTGTGCGGCTCAGCTGCTGGAGAAACGCGCTGGAAGTCATGCATCACATGCCAATGATGAAAAAAAGCTCTGAAACACGGGGAGGGGATAACAAGCGCCTACAAGCCGAAACGTGTACAGCTGCAACTGTGCAAGTAAGAGCCGGAATCCCACCGCTGTGACGGACGGAGGAATCGAACCACTTACACGGAGAAACTCACACCAAGCAGAGGGTGAACTCAGAGCTGGAAGCCACAGCAGCGCCGTGGCCAAGAGGGTGGTGGTTGTAACACAGAAGAGAGGTAAGGGCAGCAGCCCCACGGGCAGGAGGATCTGGATCGTTTTGTCTCCTGCAGGGCCCAGCACATCCCCTCCTCCTTCACAGTGAATGTAACAAATGGCAAAAACCGTTTACAGGACACCGTTCAAATGAAAATCAAATGGAACACATCATGGGAGAGGGAAAAACATGCAGCATCCCCAAAGGTAATGGGAGCAGCACTACAGCACAGGCAGGCAGTCCGATCTGAATGCACCACCCAGGCAGAATCCTTCGGCTTTTTGAACCGTCTGCAAAACTGAAAACAAGGGTCTCCTCCTGATTAGTGTTAATTTGTTAAGTTTCCGGACACTTTCAAAATGTGCCTTTTGCAAGAATCACACCCCCCCAAACCCATCACCCCAAGGGCCCCCACATAGGAATCTGCTCCTGATCACTGCTAGAGTCATGGTTTGTCTTCAGAGATGCTTTGCTTTTTCCTTCTTATTCCTCTTCCTCCTCTTCTTCCTCCTCCTCCTCTTCCTCGTCGTCATCTTCATCGTGGCAGTGTGTGATTTCCTGAGGTGCCTGGGGGAAGAGGTTGGGCGGTTTGATCTCGCTGATGGAGCGGGTCAGTTGATGCCGCTTGTAGTCGGAATCTTTAAAATCCACTGAGGTGCGATTGCGCGTGGCCATCGGCGACTCCTTCTCGTTGATGTCAACGTGTGTGTGCTCCACCGTGGACTCGTGTGGCATCTAAACACGCAAGAGAGGAGATGGTAAGGGGAGTCCCTGTCCTAGGGCATCTCCCTGAAGACAGGCAGAGAGCAACCCCCAGAACATGGGCCCTGGCCCATCGAACGCCACCCAGCCCTCCAGGTGCCTCCCCCTGGCTCAGGGAAGTGCTCAGGCACACGATGCAGGCACCACGGGGATGCCCCGGCTCTGCGACTCACCAGGACGTGCGCGGCTCTGAAGAGGTAGCTGAAGGGGTAGTAGAGGAGGTTGATGAAGGAGGCTGCGTAGAGGTCGGCGTAGCGCATCACCTGGCTGGCAAACAACGTCTGCCGCGAGCCGCTGCGGAAGAGGCTGCCCATCATCCCGTAGCACATGTCCATGTCGTGGGTCACTTTCTACGAGCAAAGGGCAGGTTAGATCCCGGGCGGGCGCGCAGCAGCGCAGAGCCAACCCAGCCACAACGCTGAGGGCTGGGCGCTAGGTGAGATCTGCAAGGATCTCCAGCGAGGCTTCGCGTGCTCTCATCCTGAGGCCGAAGAGCACGACCCCAGCTAACAGAGGGGGAGGCAGACGCGGAATCAGAGCCAGCCCCTGCCCCAGGCTGTGACCCCGTACGCAGGGCTGGCTGGACCAGAGGCTACGGCCCCTCCACGCCTGCGTGTGTCAGCGCCCCGCTCTGCGGCACCGAGCACCGTCAGCTGGTGCTACGTACATGAGGAAGGAGACCATGTTCCAGACCAGGCTGCCTTTCAGGAGTGCCAGTGACACCAGTGAGCTGGGAAGCTCCTCCGTTTGCGTCCACAGACAGAATGGCTTTGCCAAGCCTGCCGTGCCCACCCGAAGGCAGAGCAAAGCATTTCAGGGCTGAGCAGTGGGTCGGGTTGTCAAGCCCTTTTAGGATCCAAAAGGATGAAAAGGGATTTTTATGGTTGGTACCTTAATGCGTCTCTGGATGGAGCTGATGTCAGGGCGTTCATTGCTGCTACTGTCCAGATGCCTAGTTACAGGCGAGAAGGTAAATACACGGTGTGAAAAGCCTTTCAGAACCAGATGTTGTGGGATGGGGGCTCGGGGGAGGGAGGCTGGTCTGGAGGGGAAGGTTGGTCTCACGGGAAGAACCCCAGGCCTGAGCCAAAGCCCCGGCAGCAGCGCCGCCAACCCAACCCCAAGGGTTTGTCACAGCCGCTCCTTAGCTGTCGCTAGGCTGGGAGAGGCAGCAGGAAAGTTGCCAGTGTTTGAGCACTCACTTGTATAGCTCGGCCAAGAAAATGTCCAGGCTCTGCAGCTCTTCAAAAAGGGCTGGATAATCCGGAAAAGAAAGGGGAAAAAGGTAAGTTTTAGTCACTGACATCAAATTATTTGAAGGGCTGCAAGCACACCCGCCATCCTGCCCGCTCCCCTGGCACGGCTGTGGTGGGGAGCTCCATCAAGGACCGTGGCATGTCGGAGCCACCGTGCAGGGAGAGGGCTCAGTCATGCTCTGTGCCACCAGCACAGCTTTGAGCTTGGTTTCTGGTTGCAGCTTTTGTTTTTGAGGTCGAACATTCACAGCCCTCACAAAAACCTTCCAACAAGCCACGGGGCAACCTGCGCAACCCCCAGACCCACTTACACACCAACGGGCAAACCCGGGAGAAAAGCAGCAGTGCAGGAGGATGGGAAGCACACAGTGCGTGGGCAGCACAGAAAGCGGGAGAAAGGAAAAGGAAACGGCTGGTGAGCAGGGATTCCCTGCAGATGGGGGAGCAGTCACAGCTCGGGCATTGCAGGGACAATAACCTGCGTGTCTTGCTCAGCAAGGACAGAAGGAGAGGAGTTTTGGCGGCTGGGTTATGGACGAGGAACAGCTCAACCCCACCCAGCAGCAGCTTCTCCCCCGGCCAAGTCAGTGCTTGGCTGATGATGGGAAGAGGCTTGGGACGGAGCATGGGAGAGGCCTGGGACTCTGCTGGCAGCTCACGGGGAGCTGCCTGTCTCCTGCCACCAACACCCCACCCCCGGGAGAAGGCCGAGGGGACGGGTGTGGGAGAGAGGTGGCGAGCTGGGGTGATCTCTCCCCTGTGCTCCCCTGCCCGGCTGCTGACCGCTTTTGTCAGTCCAGACGTGCAGCTCCTGTGCCAGCTCGGGGATCACCAGGAACGTCCTCCAGCCCTGGCGCTTCTTGGATTTGAGGATGTCCCCAAAGATGTGGTCTCCGATGTACAAAATATCCTTCCCTTTGGCTCCCAGCAGGTCACAGACAGTGTCTGAGGAGCCTGAGAGATGAAGAACAAGGTGACTCACAACAGGTAGCCAAACAGGTGGCTCATTTCAGAGGGCCAGGGTTAGGGATGCACCCAGTCCAATTTCCTTCCAGAAACCTCCACTGCTGGACGTGTAACACCCCGCTTGGCCCGGGCAGCACAGGCACACTGCCCACCCACACGGGAGTTCACCCAGGGCAGTTTTGCCCTTGCAGGGATACACAGCAGCAGATACACGTGCTGCCTCCCACCCTGTGTGACAGTGAGGGAGCCCTGGGCATCACGGACAGCCCTGGGCAGCCATCTGCTGCCCTTCTTGCTCCAGGAGCTGTCTGAAGGCAGCACAGGAAGGACAGCTGGGTATGCTGCACCGGGCCAGCTGCAGCTCTCCCCACTAAAGCCCTGCCGTAGCATTTCTCAGACCCTCCCTGGCAAGGAAGAAAAGGGCATTAGAGGAATGGGTCCACTTCTCTGCTCTGTGGAGCAGTGGTGATAGAGAGTTTCTGGTGCAGTGCACAAAAGGCACACAGCACAATGTGTTTTGGGAAACAGCCTCGCTTAACGCCTGGCACAGCACCCAGCGTGAGTGGATGAAGGCCGCTAGGGCACGTCAGAGCCGTTTCACAGGACAAGAAGTGTTCTTGCCTCACCTCCAGAGTACACAATGCCATGCTGCAGTGGGCCAGTGTAGGTACCAATCTTCAGCTTCCCGGTCACCTGGGGATGGAGATACTGCCTTAGTAAGGAACAGCTGGTGCTCTGGATCTTGTGTGTGCCACCATTTCTTTACTCTCTGTTTCTCCCTCTTTCTCACCACCAGGCAGCCTAGTGGTGGTTTTCCACATTTGTTCCCTATTGACACCTGCAGTACCTTAGGGAAAGCAGCAAAGCCTCAAGCCCTGCTCTGTCCTAGGTGGTGGGGTTGCTTGGGAACCACAGAGAAGCCAGCCCAGCATTTCTAGGGCAAGTCCAGCCCGTTCCCACTCAGAGACCCCACACGAGCCCTTCCAGCCACAGAGGTACCCTCCGTGTGGTGCTCACCGTGTCCACCTGCCGCAACACGGTGCCCTCCCCAAAGAAGAGGGGTTTTCGGGCATCCACCAGGATCAGGTCGAAGTAGGACTGCCACGGCCGATGGGCACTCCCAGGCTGCAAAGGCAAAAACAAAACTCAGAATCATGCACAACATAAACAGTCACAGGGAATTTAACGGGAGTGTCACTGCCCCCAGCCACAACCTCATTACACTGCTGGTCCATCAAATTTCCTGATTCCCCCCGTTCATGCCTCTGTGGCAGGACACTGGGCTGCCATCCCCTAAAGCACTCCCCTTTTGTGGCAAACCCAGCCCAACCCAGCCATGGTGTGAGAAATGACACTGAGCATTCATGAGCCTTTTTTGCTCCATGTTTCCACTCCTTCTGATAACAAGACCACAGCAAGGAGTTTTTGCAGCTATCAGTTGTGATTTTCCATGTTCTGAATTTATTCCCTTAGTCTTCTGTCGTCAAAGCACCATGTGGAAATACATCTTTTGAGTATGAGATGGTCTCCCCACGAGACCCTGAGAAAGCCGTAGAACTTCAGCTCATAAGCCTCTCTCCAGAAGTTTCAGGGCTGAGTTTTGACATCAGAAAAGCAGGAAAAGCAAGACGTACTTTTGGAACTACCGTAGTTGAGGCCCTTAAGTGTTGCTGCTGTTTTAGAAAACTCCATTCCATCATGATACATTTTTAACAGCCTCTAAAATGTTGTGCAAGGTCAGTAAGGAATCTGGCTGTAAAATGCCACAGCTAAAATGCGTTACCACTAAAATAATGTTATCATTAACGCAGATTATTGTTTGAGACCAGATGATGCCTCTTTTCTCTGTTATATTGTATTGGCTTTGATCCTATTCAGACAGGACACTAAACAGCAAGCGTATTTTAACCAGATTAAAGCAACTAATCCCATGCAGCTGATGAAGCAGGATTAAAAAGCTTTCCAGCTACACAGATAATTAGGCACATCAATTCCTACTGGAACTGCGGTCCAGAAATCACATACCTTTGGTCCATGTGGAAAGTCAAACAAGTAAGTCATAATTTTCTGAAAGACAGAAAGAAAATTTTCAAAGCTGTGTTTTTATGCAGCTTGTAAAAACATACTTCTCTGCTTTTAGCTTTTCAGGCTACAGAACTTTGTTTTCAGGATTTGCAGGAAAGATTTGGTGACAAAATGAATGGAGGGACCTTACAGTGAAGGGACTTAAAACAGATGTTTTTATACTCAAAGAACATATTTGCCTCAGGAATCTGCACATTGCTTCAGATGCATCTTGTGGTACTTTTTAATGGCATAATTATTTGATTTAGCAGTGTTGCAGCATCCTGACATTTGCCAGGAGCCTAAACCCTTGATGCCCGCAGCACACCAGACTTCCCTTAGTGGCTTTGGACCTCTCCAGGATCATGGGTTAGGTGACCTCTCTGCACTCACAACTGTCTCACTTGAAAAAGAAGGTGTGCATTTCAAAGGCCATGCTAGGTCAGTAACGGAAGCGGGGCTATAAAAGACGTCTCAAGACCTAATCTGCATTCACCAGCAGACCATCCTCGCTCAGAAAGCACCCAATTCCCCACCAGAAGATGTCCTACCAAACCCCACACAATAGCTGGCTTTAGTTTATTCCATGATATCCCGGTACCCCAATTGTAGCACTTACATCTGTGTATTTGTAGTCACTGTTTGTGACCAGGAACACCTTTCCGACTTCATTCATGCGGCTGAGCAGCAGTGGCAGCTTCCCCTGAAAGTCAGGAGACAGAGCAGTCAGACACAGAGATACATCACGGGCAAAACACCGCTCAGCTACCATCCCACCAGACGAAAGAAGGCAAATCAAATCAACAAGCACAGAAACCCACATGTTTTGTGCTGGCCAGAGAGCCAGGAAAGCTGCTGGTCCACATAATGCCTCCAGAGCACGGCCCAGGGGAGGGAGGGAAGGGGAAATGGCTCAGCAGGGCTGCAGTGCCTTTGCCATGCCAGTGCCAGGCACCCCGTGCTGCTGCTGCTGCCAGCACTCCGCAGCCGCCCCTCCAGCTCCAAATCCTGTCCTGAAACAGGACCAGAGGCAGGTGAAATCTGAGCTCCCACGAGCCACAAGTTGAAGTATATTGTAATTCTGACCTCAAATTAGGGAGAATTTATTCCTGGAGCTATTTTTATTGAATCATAAATCTCAGACTGTTTCCAGAGCGGCTGATTACCTCACAGGACGGTTTTCTAAGAATTTTGCAGGCGTGTAACTGGGAACAAGGTTAACTGCTTGAAAGTGAAAGTCTACCACCGCACGAGGAGCCCACAGAGATAATTTAAACTAAGGAATAATTATAACATAACTGGTCCAGAGGGGCCCTGCACACTGCAGAGAGGGCAAGAGTAAAGGAACTGCTGGAGCCCGTTCAGTTAGATGTGCTGAGCACACATTTTGGAGTTTCAGGAGACTGGGCACTGGTGAGACTTTCAGGGTCTTTCCCTCGATCCTTCATTATATAACGTGTGTGACGCTTTTGCAGGATGGCTAAGGAGTGCTTCTGTCTAAAAGATGCTCGCCTGTTACTTTTTAAAAAGACGTCTGCAGCAGAGGATTGCCTAGGCAGAGAAAACACGGGCAGGGAACACAGCTGCTTTCACCGTCAAAAGAAACAACAGCAGCCTTGCCAGCATATTCACCTGTGTCCCAGATAACGTTTCCTCTGCCTTTTATATTTTACGTAAAAACGCGCGCGTGAGTACGAAATCACGTGGATCACTGGCTCAGAATAAAGGCTGCGTCCGAACTTTCCACTTTGTTGTTGGTTATTACAATAGAAGTCACCGCGTTATCTGTTTTGTGACTTAGTAAAGCAAATCAGCTAATTTATTTCTTGCCTGCTCACTCAGTACAGAGTGTCACGTAGCACAAGTAAAGGAACTTCGCACTTACATCTTTCACCACGTACTTCTCCAGATTCTCGAGGGTCTTTTCCTTGAGTGATCCCTGAAATAGAAACAACAGAGCCCAGTGAGGTGACGGAAACATATGATGTAAGAGACATCAAAGCAATGCCAACTTTCACACTTCAAAATGCTGTGAAAGTACAAACCAGGGCGAATCTGAACCAGTGACTCTAGAGATGAGAGGCTTTGAGTAGCAGGGACCATCACAAACTCTGTGATCCATCGATTCCCTCACCATGGTAAATAATCCACTTCAACAGCATTTTAACCCTTTCAGAAGGGAATACAATAGAAACAAACAAAAAATAGATTTGCCATACCAAACAAGACAGTCAACGACCTGTCTCCACCACTGACCATAATGCTTTACTCAAAGGCCAACTCCAACATGTATCACACAACACTGCATAAGGAAAGAAGAATAGATTCCCGACGTCTGCATGACTCAAACAACCCCCACAAGTACAACTGTGAGCACAATTCTCCTGTGCCGGCTCTCCATCCCACCCCAACAGACCTCTTGGATGAGGAGGAACAACAAAATCAGGTCTTTAATGAGGCGATAATGCTCCCAAGAACTATATTCTAAACTTCTGCACAAGTGTGCTGAAAGGGTGAATTCGTCTCTGATGAATTCTCTGTTTCATGCAGGTGCCTTTCAGACAACATACGATAGTACCAATGTAATTATTTACAGGAAAATTGCTATTTTGAAAAATTACAACAACGTACAAGTTGTGGGCTGTAAGTTCCAAATTTCCTCACGGCACCACGTTCTAACACCCACAAATTACAGTAAGGAAATAGAATCTGGGCACAGTGAAAGGAATAGGAGGCAGCACAGATACCCTCCAGTGCCAGAGATCTCAACTTACTCACATAAAACTGCTATTTATTATTTGCTCACTAGGTGGCAAAGCAGGGCTCTTGCCCAAAATTAGATTAGCATCTTAACTGAAGAGTTACAAACCAGTCCCTCTAACTCATTTAGGACTACAGATGTCTCAAGTTCTTGCAATCACCTTGTAATGAACCCAGTCAACAGCATCTCTGACATCTTGGAACATACTCCTGAAGGACATGAAGAGGTCTCCATCTTTAAACCCTGTTTCACAGCTGTGGGGAGAAAGGAGAGGTTGTAGCAGCCAGTCGGAGCAGGTGAGAAACAAGTGGTGTGGGAGCCAGGAACATGCCAAGGAGAGAGAGGATTCAAAATGCTGATTGAAGCTTGCATTTTCAGCTTACCATATGAGTTTCTTATCGACTCCTTTACTGCAGCTCAGACTTGAAAGAGGGTACAACCAGAGTTTTTAACAGGATCTGCATGTTACCCAATAATGCTTGATTAAAATTTTAGGATGTGAGCTTTTAAGTACTGGCCTGTGACTTCACAGCAACAATACAGCTTTCTACAACAGCAACTCCCACAGTATTACAAGAAGAAAAAAGAATAATTAAGTGCATGAACCATTTCCATTTTAACAGAGTGAAAGACTGGCAGTGTGCAGTTTGCGGCATTTAACAAAAGTCAAACGGTACAGAGAAAGTAAGCAGAGTGCTGCTTTTTCTCCCACTTTCTAACAGCAAAAAAGGGTGTGCCACAGAAGTCGACTAAATGTAATAGTGCTGAGTGGAGGAACTGCTGGCTTGTAGAACAGTCTGAGTTAACATGAGAAGTTTCCTCTGCGAGACACCACGGAGGCTGAGAGTTTCCATCAGAAGGAATCGAGGAGGATTAAACAGTTGTATTTATTATGAGAGCAGTCATATACTGTATGATTAATAAAATATATATACATATAATCAATACCTATCCTGAGATAGGACACTTCACCTGATGGACAGCTGGTATAAGCAATTCTTCTGCTCCCAGGTAAAATCCCACTCAACCTTTACCTTCCAGTCACCCAAATGCAAAGATCATCTACCACGAGTCAGAAGCACAGCAGCACTCAGACTTGCCACTTCAAACTGCAGCTTGTTTATGCTCATACTTATTTGAAAGCCAGGAAAATACTTGTGTTGTACAAACAGCCTTTTAAGCTACACTGTGTCTGAATATTTCACTTTGGATTGAACAAAATCCTTGATTATGACATTTAGCCTTTCAGTTACCTGCTCAAACACGGATCCAAAGGACACAGGTTGAAATGAGCTGTCTGGGGGCTGTAATCACCCAATACATATGTGGTCTTACGAGCTGCCCCACATACTGGTGTCTGGCAGTAGAGTGACACAGGTATGCCCTATGAAGGAGACCCTCATAACCAGTCTCTGATGTACACACAGAGCATCTCATCAGCGCTAAATTCTCTTAATATCAAAAGAATAAGAGGCCTGAACCTCACTGAAACCACCTGAAAGGCCTCCAGTGATATTAACAGCAGTTGCATCATCTGTGTTGTGCTGTATTGCATTTTATAATAACAATCTTACTGTATTACCAGCACATCTAAGCAGAGGGGACACATACCTAGTGTACCGGTCACAGTTAGTAAAGAAATCCACTAGGCAAGCCAAAAGGTAGGTCTCTGCAAAGAAACAAAGCACGAGTTTAAAACAAGGATAACACCATATATCCAGCTAAATCTGGGCCCTGTGCCTGCATGAAAAAAAAATCTTGAAAGAAAAAAAATCCAAATGGTTGAGTAAGACATTAGCAAAGCTTTACTGGCTTCAAGGATATAGAAACATTCACACGGGTTCTCACCTGGTAGATTGAACAACGTGTTCAGAATGTAAAACCTGTCTGTGTCATCCCTCTGGATAAATTTGTTTGGGTATTGTTCCCGTGTTTCAGGCCTGAGAATAGATAAGGTGGAGAAGAATGAAAAAATACAGAGGATACGATATGCTGCCCTGCACAATATGCGTGTAGCAGGGTCCATTAACTGGAGTCTGCTGTGCTTTGATCAACACCCTGCTTTCCCATGTGTGCTTAGTGGTGTAAGAGCAAAACTGCACCCATGTGTTGCTGGCTCCAGCAGAGCCGGGCACAAAGCCCTCACTGCTGAGTCAGCAAACAAGCTGAGCCCACACAGGGAAACAGAGTGGTCGGGAGGCCACAACTCGACCTTAAGCCCCGTGCTGCTGGCTGTGGGTATGCCTTACATCATCTGCACTTTCATTGTTTGCTTATCTTAAACTTTCCCCCACTTTCTATGCGTTGTTTAGCAGCACCCCCCCAGCAGCTTTCCGCAGGGGAACGCAGGGCTGAGCTGCGGGAGGCTTGCCTGGGGCCCTCTGCAATTAATCAGCAGGGTGGCAATGACTAAAGTCACTCAGTTATTCTTGTTTCCTTCATTTCTGATGCTTCTGAAGATCTCGTATGACTCAAGGAGGAACTCGAGAGCATATGTAAGGGCTTTTTTTCTTAATTTTGGCTTCCTGCTGCAGGGACTCACAGGCCTGCAATGACAAGGCTGTCACCTTGGGGCCCCTGAGCTGGGCTGGCCTGTGCTTGCCTTCCCTTCACAGCAGGGATCGGAGGGCATTTGCTGGGACATACCAGGCACGCAGCACTGCAGTCCCCTCTGCCTCCTAAAGCACCTTCTCTGGGGCACAAGGAATGCAGGCAGCCAGGGAAGGCTGCAGGAAATGGCACGCAATGCCTTACTTCTGACTACCTCTGAGGTCAAAAACAAAAAGGGGTAGAGCAAGCTCGTTCCTTCCTTAAGCAAGCTCAGGCCCTCGAGCTTTCTTAGCAATGGCTGTGGAGCTGAATGGCCTCACCTGGTACAGGTCCTACCTGCTGCCCAAAACCCTTGCTCAAGGACTGTCTTAACCGACTAGCTGCCCCTGTCAAACCATGCCAGGACAAATAATGATCCCTCCTATTTCCCCATAGCACATTTTCTTCTCTTCCCAGCACACTGCAGATGTACCTGTGCTGGCACAGAACTGTTCTGTAGAACACCCTGGGCTGTTGCTGTGTCTGGGGCCTCAATACAACCCCAGTAAATCCCGGATCTGTAAGACACCAGCACAGCATCCGAAGTCCTCGCAACTCCTTACACAATGGGTTCCCCAAGGACCAGTGACACAAAAGAGCATAGGAAGTCAAAAAGAACAGCCAAGAGCCAGCACTCACCCTCTGAGGAAATTAAAGCCATGTGCACACACCAGGAGGTTTCCATAGGCATCAACTTTCAGCAGGTTTCCATAGTGGGTATCAAACACCAGGCCTCTGTTAAGAAAGTGATTAAAGATATGAAGGAGTGAGCATTTTAAGAGGTGACCATTTCAATAGCAGTTCTTCCCAAATCAGCTTGCTTACTTGGCGTGGGGCACCAGACCAGAGTTGCTGTTTTTGTGCAGCTGGGGTGCTTGCTGTACCTTTTACCTGCTGCAGGTACACGACAACACAGACCTGCACCGACAGGTTAAAAGGTAGAGCTGATCTGCTCTCCATGGACTTGAAAGCGGAGACGTTTAACCCAGCAGAGGCTTAGCTGTGCATTTACCAGGAAAGACAGGGACCTCTTCTGCAGGGTCACGAATCTGACACCTGTGTTTGTGGTCACTGACAGCCCTGCTGGGCTGCAAGGAAGAAAAAACTGGGATAAAGGAATTTCTCCCCTCCTTTTCATCTCTCTGTCACACACAGAGCCAGATGGGGCACGTAAATACTGCACAAAATGCTTCAGGTGCTTTTTCAAGTCCAGCAAAACTCTGTCTCCTTAGCTAGTAGTTTGCAGCTGGAGAAAGCGGCCTTCCCCCAGAGACATCCCTTCTGTCTCCTCCCTGGGATGAAGAGGGTGGGTTTAACGGTGTCTTCATCCCTGGTTCGTGAAGGGCTACCATGTTCTTACAGGCATGGGAGCACACAGCAAGTCTCAGGGTAAATGAGGCTGAGAGCAGGGAAGGAAGGAGGCTGCCAGACTGCAAACTGGAGCACAAAGCCTCTGGTCCAGTCTTTTGTAAAGAAGCTCCAAAGGAGCCAAGAAAGCAAAATCCAGCAAAGGCACAAGTGGAAATGACTTAAAGGTACAGGCTTGGATCAAAAGCCGTGTTTAAAACAAGCAATATGCTTTTTACTTCTGCTACGGAAAGACAATGCAAGAAGTCAAAAACTTTGCACCATTAACTTTGCTTTTGGCATTTGATTCATCTAGACACGTGAACTGGATTGGCCCCACTTTTATTGCTGCTTACAGACAGCTTAATTTTCAGGATGTCTTGTGCACCAGGACACTGGTGTGTCTGGTTTGACGACACCGGAGGAAAACATATTAATTAAAAACATTAAAGAAAAATGTTCTGAGACTTCCTAGCGGCCTCGTGGACATTAGCAGCTCTTTCTCCCCAGGTCTTGACTTGGACTTAGCTCCCAGTCCCATTGTGTCTCTGCTGTTTTTGCTTTGAAGGGTTATTTTTGGACCATGACTTCAGCAGGCCTCGTTCCCTGCCCTCGGCCTCCTTAGCAGCAAGGACTCCAAAGGCCCTCCGTGTGTCAGAGCGGTCCGCTCCCTTCCCCACGGCCTGTGGAAAACCACGGGCTTCAAAGGCAAAATTCGGAAAACCTGGCCTCACATGTCACCTAGGAACTTTACAGAACAAATATTCAAGGCCTCGAGCAGGCTGGGTTGGTATCTGTTAGTCATTTACCTGGTAGGGAATGCAGGATCATACACAAAATTGAGCAGCTCATGAGGGTATCCAATGGAAACTAATCTTTCTACGGTCAGGTCAAATCCAAGAGATTCGTATTCAGGGGATTTATACACTGTACCAAGATGAGATTCCAGTTAGAAAATTTGAAAACAGCTAGGGGGTTAAACAAGAAGGCAGTTAAAAGTAATGTCCCCATTCGCCCTCCTCCCTCCTCCACATCACACTCTCCCTTCGGTGCTCCTACCCTTGGCTGCCTTGGTCGGGCCTGGAGCCGCAGAGGCATTTGCTCTGCTCCAGGACTGCGGCCGAACGGGGCCACAGCTGGGTCCCAGCCCCACAGAGCACCAGATGAAGCCCCCATCGGCCTGTGGCAGCTCTCTGCATCTGAAATGATCTCAGACTGCAGCCCCTCTCCCTGCCGTGCTGTTACGCAGATGCATAAAGGCTCCCTCCCTCTTCCACCTGCTCGGCCCGCGTTTTGTTTTGCTGTGCTTTCTCAAAGCTGGCGAAGAAACCAATAAATCCTGGGAGCGCACGTCTTCATGGTGAGAAAGCCTGAAATTCATTGCTGCTGTGCTACTGTTACTGCTCTGGATATGATCCCAAAGATTAGAATTGTCTCCAGATTTCATCTCGGGGGAATTTATGTTTGCTGCAGACCGAGTTAGCTCAAAGGTAGAGCTGTCAAGTTAACATATGATTTGTTTGTTAATAATACCATATGGTACTGTAAAAATCTGTTAGCTATTACCCTTGTGCATCAAAATGCTACTCTTTTAAGCAGGCTTAGTGTTGCCACATTTCAGAGGAGCTGCTCCTCTGTGACACACACAACGCAAAACAAATGGACTTGTTCAAACAAGCCGTTCCTGTCTTCGGGGCCGTCTTCTTCCTGCAAACGGCCTTCCCGTGCACTGGAAATATCACTACTTAATTGGATCATTAAACGAACATTTAGAAGGAAATCAGTGTGCTTCTATGACAGACGGAAATCGGTGTGGTTCTGTGGCTGTGCTGACATTTGCTGCACGTCGCTGTCTTAACTTGGTCCTAAGATGTAACAAGGTCAAATGCAGCCCTGGACTTCAGGGAAGGTTACTGGGTGTACAATGTGCCCGGCTGTCTCAACACTTGGGTGTTTCAAACTTAGCTGAGTAAAATCCAAAACCATAAGAAAACTCTTTAGAAGACAGACCGCTTTCCCTGAGATGCTAGCACATCTGGGGGCATCACGATATATATGAACACACACTGTACTGCCCAGGCAATCACTGCTGCATATACACTGTGGAACACAGAAGCTCAGTCTGAGAGGAGAAAACAAATCTGTAAAATACTACAAAAATACTAAAAAGGGAAGGACTGTATAAGAAATGGGACTGTCAAAAGACTCAGCTCACAGTAACCACACGAGAGGGCTCCTGTATATTTAACAATCCAAAAAGCACCAGAATTCTAGGAGTTAATTTTTCCCATTAAATGAAACACCGTTAAAAAGTAAAAAGCAAACCTGTAATCTTCTTGAACAGATAACTAAAAGCAATCAATCAGTCATGAAGGTCTTCGGGCATTATTATACCAGTGGCAAACATCGATAACACGATACAACATTCAGTGCACGTAGCCCTGTCTGTCCTTTAGGAAAGGAAGGGTTGATTGAGCTATAGATAGGAAGAAGCAATCAAAAACTACAGCTGAAGAAGAAAGCAGTGACTGACAAGGCAATCCTGGGGAGTGAGCTGGAGTTGGAGGGAGCAAAAGGCAGTTAGGTGATGAACATTGTGAGAGTGACACCGGAGCATCATCTGGAAAAATGAGTTCCTTTGATGCAGGACAGTAACGGCACTTCCCAGGGAAAACAGTGATAAACACATCTATCCGCGCGTGCTCTCGGGGTGAGAGCACTGCACAGCTCCCCAAGATGTGAAGCAGCCTCCGGTTCTCCATCCTGTTCATGCAGCCGCTGCACTCCTCATCAGCTTCCTGGGACTTTGACTCATTTACCCATAAAACATCCATCCCAAACAAAGCATCTCTGCCAAAATCCTGCCCTTTCTCAACTCACCGGCCAGTGATGCTGTCAGACATGAAGAACCTCTGGGTGCACTGCTGTCACCTCCCCTGGACTAACACAAGTGGTCTGTGAACACCTCCAGAAGAACCCTTCCAGGGAAACCACGGGGCTTTCTGTTAACCAGCCTGGGCACCTTGGTAATGCTCTGCCAGAGAACAGCTGTGGGGGATGCTCACAGAACGCCCTCACTCAACTTCTTCCCTTCTGTATTTCTCTCTCAGTCTTAGATTTATCACTACAAACCTCCTTGTAACTCTCCTGAGCCTAAAGAAACAAGGAGAAACACCAGGAGGGAAAAGGCTGAGCAGGTATCTGTCCCAGCCCTCATCACCCCAGGTCTGTTGAGGCAGTACTGCAACATGGCTAATCTGATTTTTTTCTTTCTGGAGGAGGTAGCTATTCCCCTTTGCCTCTCAAGCTGTAAATTTTATTTCCCTGACTCCTCTTTGAATAAAGCTAAGCCACTAGTGCATACATACCCCCGGTCCCTTCCCTTTTTTCCTATCACACACAATACCAGGAAAACGAAAGCTTTCTCTTCGTCACACAAACTAAACAGAGACACTGGCTCCTGGAGACTGGGAAGGGGCAATAAACGTTCTCCATTTACCATGATACTCACTGCCCAAGACAAACTTTCCTTTAATTAGACACGTGGCTGGGAACAGGCTGAGAGCTCACCGAGCCCACCTTGACAGCACCTACCCCGCAGCACATGCTGCCCCAGCTGCTTCGAGCCCCAGCCCACTGACATTTCTCGTAAGCCTTGCGAACGCCTGTTTCAGTAACACGAGCTTCCAGGCAAACAAACGATCCACCTCCCTGAGACCAAGCAGGAACAGGCTAACACCGCTGTAATGTTAGCAGCACGGTTGGGGGAGATGCCCCGGCTGTATGTATTAATAGATCATTGATCCTGGATGAAAAATGTGTTTTAATATTGTGCTCGGGGCTGGTCACTCTCCTTTTCAGGCATCGTTGGAGGAAAAGAGTGGAGAGGACACGGCAATGTTTTCTTCTGCAGTTGGATGATGAAAAAAAAATAGTTCTGAGCTTCCTGGAAGACCCCGTCCCCAGCCCTGGTTGCTGAGCCCACAACTGGAGATACTTGTAGGACGTGGTGCTGCATGGATTCAGACGTGTGCTATGCAGCGCCTCCTGTGCTCAGCTCGCCCCCCCAGCTGAGAAGAGCCCAGCTTCGAGCTCCCCCACCTCTGGGACAAGGGGGCCAGGCAGAGCCACGAGCTCACAGCCTCCCCCGGCACCGTGCCCTTGCCTCTTCCCTCGGCCCAGCACACACGGGAAGAGACCAAAATCGAAGCGCATGGTGCAATTCACTCCGATTTCTTTTTGCTTTCTTACTGCTTGATGGCCGTGTCTCTGCCACCGTGGCAAGTCCCTGGCTCCAAAGGAAAAGTTATTTTAATAATCTGAGTTTCAGCACAGACAGATGCTTCAGTGGCTCAGGGCACTCAGCCCCCTGTGCTTGTGGATTACGTAACCAGGCTCGAAAGAAAACAGCCGAGTCTTTAAAAACCAGAAGCCAGCTGACAGCACTTCAGCTTCCCCTTAACACTGTCACTTGCCTTTGAATGACACTACTGAAAGTTAAAAAGCAGTACCCGGGAGTGAGCATTGCAAGCCTTCGGTCTGTGAGGAGTGCAGGCATCCCTGACATGGTACGTGCTAGGTGGGGAGCCGAGCTGGAAGGGGCAGGGGCTGTGCAGTAAGGTATGCAATTCTCATGCACTTCTGTGGTTGTTTTTACCTGTGCTGCCAACACACACACAGTAACAATTTTATAGCCCTCCTGAAAAGGAGAAAAAAAAAAAAATCTCT
The DNA here is from genome assembly GCF_011077185.1 of Oxyura jamaicensis. Lineage (NCBI taxonomy): Eukaryota > Metazoa > Chordata > Aves > Anseriformes > Anatidae > Oxyura > Oxyura jamaicensis. The sequence continues at coordinate 22,992,330 of NC_048898.1, forward strand.
ACAGAGGCTCCAGCTTATGCAAAATGCTACTGCCAGGATTTGAACTCACATGAGGCAGATGCAGATTCAGAGTGTCACTCCAGTCTTGACGGAGTTACACTGGGCTCCCCTGTTAAAGAAAAAAATCAGACTGATTTTAAAACTGCAACAGCTCTGTGCCATGCGGGACGGTATCTGCTGGAGCTCTGTCCTCCGGTAAGCTCGGAAGCCAGCCTGGCAGCGATTCCAAATATACTTACAGCTGATTTATAGAGGAGGCACAGTTGGTAATTGTGCGTCCTGCAGGCAAAATTCTGTCCTCGTATCCACAAAGCAGCCTTAGATCATCAGCTCAGTGGTAATTAGGAGGAAGAGGCTACACGTGCATTGCCCAAGTGACACAAACCCTTCAAGTTTTTCTCAGACACAGACCAAGACTCAGGAAAGGGTCTGGTGCTCTTCCTGGCAGTCTGCCGTTGTTGTCCATCCCTCTGTTGGTGACAGATCACTCCTGCACTTGGTTTCACGGCATGCAATGCCTGCACATGTTAGCGCAGGAGACTCAGGACACTGAGTCAGGAGCTACTCTGAGAACTTGAGAAGAGAATTTTGCCCTGCATCTGAAGGCGCTTCCAGCAAGAGCCTCAAACACGGAGCCTGTCTGATGCAGCATGTCTCAATTCCACCGTGTCCCTCAACACTTAGGTTAAAGTTTGGGCTTTCATGTGCAAAGCACTGCGGGATGAACCAGAACCAATCCTGCACACGGTGCTGCATCGTATCGCAGTGCACTGGTTTGCAAGCACACACAGTAAGAAGACCTGCTCTTCAACTTCCAGGGATGCACAGAGTGATGGCAAATACCTTTGAGATCACATTTGCACTACATGCAAGCTGACTGAGTTGGAAAGTTGTTACTGAAAGAACCCCCAGAAGTATGCAGACCTCCTGGAAGGCTTCTCTGAAAATAAGCATTTAAAGCCTATTTGTTTTAAAATGCATAGCTGGGGAAGGTTGTAGTGGGTTTGATGGCTCTGTTCAAGCTGTGGGGAGGAGGAAGCCCTTTGAGGGCTGCCCATTTCTTGCCTTGTTCCTCCTCCCCATACACAAGTTTCCAATTCAGGCAGGGCAGCTTCTCACTGAAGATGTAACATGGTTTCTTCCAGGGCTGGCTGACCCTTTTTACAAGCTGCTCATGGATCACGGGAGAGAAGCAGGTGCTAAAGGTACAAAAACCATGCACTTCTGTGCTGTTTCAACCAAATCTTCAAAAAATTTACCCACTACCTGGGTTCTCCAGAGATCACACAAAGATAGATAAGCCAAAAGGTAGATAGATAACATGAAGGGTTTAGCCTCGTCTCTGAAGCACAGGAAATGCAGTCCAATTACTTTGTGTTAAGTCTTGAAGAAATGAAAGTGAAATAACTAGAAACAGGTTATTGCAGTTGCTGCTTATTCCCCAGGGACTGAGGCATGCAGATCTGGCAGTTAGGACCTACCCGGCCAGGTGGGCAGCAGTAGCCAGGTTTCTGCACTTCTCAGGGACAACGTGTGCGATTCAGCTTGTACAAACACATTTCTGAAATTCCACGCACCTCGCTTCAAGAGCTGCTGATTTGAAAAAGTGCTGCTGATTTGGACTGCTGATCCATATTCTGAATTGCATCACAAATAAATAATGCAAGTACATATTAGAAATACATTTATACCAATGTCATGCTGACAAAAAGTGCTTAGTGAAAGCCTTGAGAACTGAGATTCCCTTCTATACCCTCATCCCCTGTAACGGTACAAGTATCTATGTATCCTGCCCCACCATGCCTATCAAACAGGACCTTGGATGGGTGTCCTAGACCGGGACAGATCTATTCCCACAGTTCTCCTCCACTCTGTGAGCTTTTTCTCTGCATGCAGCACTGGAGCTGGGCACTTAGTGCCAGCTACCGCCAGGACATCTGCAGCACAGTCACCTCTCCACTACCAAGAATCCTGAGGGAACAGTGAGCAACCAGTCCCAAGGGTGTTTGGGACAGGGGATTTCATTAGAAAGCAAATCCCACTGAAGCAACAATCCCAATTAAACAGATTATTAAGTGCTGGGCAGACATTTCACATACTGCCACAGTTGGAGGAAAGCCTGTCTCAGACATAGGCCTAGGGGTCTGAGGCTCCCCAGAAGTATCCGGGTAATTATCTTAATTTTTATACCAAACCCCTTCCAGGGAATCTATTATCTTCATAATCCATTACAGAGCAGTGCCAGTTTTCATATGTAATTAGAAAAGAACAGGATTTATGCTCATCAGTTTCTGTGTTGCGGGGTCTCCTCTAACCAGGGTAGATGTTCTCAGGTGCTGTCACTGAAACACCAAGTCTGAGCTCACGGCATTACTCCTGCCACAGCAAATGCAGGCATTTCGCCTCACAGCATCCTCACCAAATGCAGAGGGAAGCAGACACTGCTGCAGAACGCCTTGGCTGTGTAGAGCACTGGTTTCAGGTCACCTCTGCCCAGCACAGTGTGTGAAGATGTGCCTGCTCTGCGTCTCGCTGTGCTTGGGGCAGTGGAGTCGCTCACGTTTGTGCTGTGCTGACCTGGGAGCTCGGAGCCTGCAAACAGACTGACAAAGTGGTAAACGTGCCTGGTTGTAACTGCGAGAAACCCCAAGGGACTACTCAGATGTTTTAAGTTAGGAACATGGTGAATCACTTTTGTTTATGGACTTGGCTGAACTGTGACCATAAGGGATCCATCTAAGGTCAAAACAAGTTGAAAAACAGCCAGGAATAGAAGCCAGTCTTCTTCAACCTTCACTTTTGATTTTAACTGCTAGAGCATAAATAAAACCACACTGTAATATGCAAAACAAAATTGTAGTATTTCAGCCTCTATTTGAGTTTTCATAACACCGAACAAACAAAAGGGGTGGCAACGGTACGTTTTGTTTCTTCGCGTTCAGTCAATTTTTCAGTCTAAACAGAGAGGAAACCGCTGCCGCCCCGATCAATAATTTTCATTTATCCAAAGAAACCTTTTCAAACGCAGAACCGTTCAGTCAGCAGGACAAAGCTGAGCTTTAAGCACACTTCACTACTTAATGCACCTTTTCTATTTCACAAATTCCGTATTTGAGGCAGTCAGCAAACAAGGCCTGGACAAAGCCTCCAGGTGTCCTGCGGTATTTTCATACGCCTAACACACGAGCTGCTCTGCCGTGCATGAACAGCCACGTTCTGCACTGAGCCTCTTGCAGCCACAGATGTTTTTGACAGTGAATCCGATAACAGGAAGCAAGGCAAGAATCACTGATCATCAGAGGGCTGAAAATTTTGGATCTTGTGCATCTGAGCTTCAGTGGCTCCCCAGCACCCTTCCCTTACAGTGCCCAGTACTGGTTTCTGGGAGGGAACCAGCACACACCTATAGGGAAGAACAAAGACTGCAGTCCCCAGCTGCAGCAGTGCCCAAAAAAGCAGCCAAGCACCCACTCTGCAGCCTAGGAGCGCTGGAAAATTCCTTCCCTCTAACGCTCCTGCAAACATCCCCATGTGCACGCAGCCTTCGGCTCTAAAACCTCAGACCTGGAGCTGTATCAGCTCCTCTGCTCCCACTCTGCGTGCCCAAAGGATCTGCAAGGGCTGCATGTGGTGTTGTTCCAAGGACTGACACAGCGCTGTATGCTCAGCTTGGCTCTGGACTGCTGGATGTGTACGCTTCAGGTTGTTTTTAGTGCTGCCTTTCTACTTGTTTAATATTTAAAAAAAAGTGTTGCCAAGTATCATCAGCTTAAACTCTTTTCAAAGCAGGCTTATTAGTGCTCTCGTTGGTAAATGCTAGATATTTTTAGCTCCCTGCTGCTGCATTTTGTTTGCCTTCGATGTAACGAAGATTTGGGCTGTTTGGATATGCCTCAGAGGCTGGCAAAACAGAGCTTAACGCTGGCAAGATTTCTTGTACTGAATAAAAATGCATGGCTTGAGGTAACAACAGCGGCACTGAGGTGACATTCTGCATGTTGAGAGAAGCAATTCAGGCGGACTCTGCATTTCAAGGAAAGTTCCCTTTGTCTCTTTTAATAGTTGGCATAACATTCCTTTGCTCTGGAATAATATTTTACAGATGACTACACAGTCACCTGTTCTTTTATGGGGATGTTTTACAGTTTCCCTGACACAAGAGAATCTTTTTTGTGCTTAACAAGTGCCCTTCAGAATTTACCTCTCTCAGACGCAGCCACTGGGAGTCATAATCCCGTAATGGAAATCGCCCTCCATTTCCATGGAAACAAACCACCGTGCCAAAATACGGGCTTACTTCTTCAATAAAGACTTCCTGAACGGGGAAGAAATAGTTGTCTGGGCTTCGCATTGAAACATAATTTGGTAGCATCTAGAAATAAAACGACTTAAAGGCACAGCAGCCATTCATACTCTCTAAGGCATAATTCAAGTGTATCAGCACCCAAACAGATCTTGCTTGTTATTTCTCTCCAAATTGTTTCTGTTAATGCTTGGTCACCTTCCCTTTGGACTTGCGATTTTTAAAGCAGAAGGAAAGAAAACTTGTGGTCGATGGAGGAGTGAGGAAGTCAGAAGTCTTCCACTCTCCCCCAGCTCTGCCAGGTTCACTGTCTTACCATATGAACTTAAGAGAGGGGTCCTTAAAAGCTACACGTCTGATTTGTTTCACAGCATGCACCTGGGCACATATGCAGCCCGAATGCCCATGCTGTTAATAAGCCACATACAGGAGCTTTCCTGCAGTCCACTAAAAGAAGGCATTCACAGAGCAACAGCACACATGTGATCTCAGAGTTAAATCCTTCTGTCCTCTCTGCTTTGGTTCCTCCTACAGAGTAAGCTGTCTGCTTCATCACAGGGGCATTTGCAACTTAATAGCACTTGTATTGTGGCATTAGATTACTAGATAAGGGCATCTATTAGATTGAAAAATACCTCCACATCTCTATCCGCCTGGCAAAGACATGAACTGTTGACCCAGCTGGTGTTATTCCCGTGTTCCTGACAGCCAGAGAGCAGAGTATGGCAGCTTTTAAAACCCTCCCGACGCTGTGAGGACTTGTTCTTCCCACAGCTTCTGTTTAACGCTCCAATTCTTCAAGAATTCACAGACAGCAGATTAACAGTTTGTCAGCTGGTGATTTACTGGGACAGAGCGAGCGACACGTGCTTCTTCCTCTCCTCATTCCCACTGCCAGCACATTGAAAAACCACAGCTCCAGACCTGGGTTTGCTGCAGCACACAACTTTGAATGGCCAAGCTCCTGAGAGCAGCCACCCAAATGGAGCAGGGACAGCAGCCACTCCAGCACTGCGCTGGTATGTGAAAAACCATCCAGCTCAAAGCATACTAGGAACAGCTCAGCTTCTCCATCTGCCTTCAGCTTTAAAACGCTAATGGCCAAAACAGCCTCTGAAATTTGCAAAATCTGCACCTGTTAAACTTGAAACGTGCAAATGCGAAAATGTAGACAGCAGATGTGCACGAGTCAAAGCATCTCTCAATTTCTGCTGGGACAGCTCAAATGCTGCTGTTGTCGAACCTACCAGTTCCTCTCTCTAGCCACCGAACTACTTCTACACGGCACAAAGAGCTGCATTATCCAGAGACAGGGGATAAAAGCAGAACTGCTCAGCGTCACCTCAGAAGAACCTCAAAGCTTGGAGTCCTTACACTGTGATGAAACCAAAGACAAACCTTTAACCTAAGCTAAGAGCCCTGTTAGAACATTTGTGTTTGAGTTACCAATAAACATACCCTAACAACATCTGAACAGAAGGACAAACATTTCTTTGTAGTTGCTTACGTTACGAGCTCAGCAGCTTTGTAAGTGTTCGCTTCAACCTTTCATGTATAAAACACCCACGTTTCTGCTTTGCTTTTCATCTGTGTAATCCAGAAAACCTTATCCAGAGTACAAATTCTTTAATCCCATTGCTCACTTTTGGAAACTGAACCAGACAGAAGTGATACAACTTGCCTGACGTACAAACAGCAGATACACTGAAGAACCAGTTCTCAGCCCAGCTGCCACCTTGTCTCCCAGCTCACATGCAGCAACAAGCCAACACTACCGCCTGTTTGAGTACATCTTTTCCAGAGCCAGCAGGTAAAGACGAATGTTTCAAAAATAACACGTGGGTGTTTAAAGCTTCCCTCTCCCCCCAACTGCATGGATGGCTTAGACACAAACGCCTACTTGACGAAGGGGCAAAACCTGTTTATGCATGTTGTGTTTTGGAGTGAGTTGGAAAGGCAGCAACAAACTCCGACTGAAACTGTCTTTCCCTTGTCTTTTCCCATGTGCTCAGAAGGGACGTGCTGCACCTGAAAGCATAAGCAATTTGGCCATAAAATGTTTGCAGTGCACCAAACCTTGGCATGACGTTGGCAGTGTTTCTAGGACACAAGCTATATTCCAATCAGATTATGTTGTATTAATCATATTTGCACACAATAAGCCCAGTATTTTTCAAGCTTCATTTCCCCTTCTTTTTTATTGAAACAGTTTGCAGCCGCTAAGTGATGATTTTATTACTGGTAGCTGGAGAACATGGAAGCAGCAGTGATTTAAGCACAGAGAAGGGCTTCCAAAGGAAAGCACCCTGCTTACTGACCTCAGATCTTACCTACCTCAGAGACGGAAGACAAAACTTGCAGCCTGGCCGTCACTTTTGGAGAAGGATGGTAGGCACAGAAGAATGTTTTCAAGCACAGTCCAGCTTGCAATTCTTACTAACTCCCTCTCCATCTGCCCATGGCCTGGTGTGAAATTACAGCCAGTTTGAAAGCCTCGCTGCGGTAGCCATGTGCCTGTCAAGGGACATCTATCTGTCCATAACCTCATTGTGCAACCTGTCCCATGTAAGTCCTAGTAATGCCTCATGCATTACTGGAGCCAGACCTAATAATTACAGTTGTAGCTCACCCTGAGAAGGAAGCAGTCAAATAAAATCCTCTCTGAAAGCCAACCCTCTCAGTTGTTTTTCCAAAGGGCCACACCAACCCCTAGTTTCAGGTGAGTGTTGTGCTAAAGACTCCGCAGGCGTACCTTTACCTTTGTCCCTGCAGTTCTCCTTTACCAAAGCACGGGTAATTTTGACAGTATTAACAAAACAAGAAAGCAGACGGGAAGTATTACTGACTACTGGTCTTTGAGTCCGTCAGCATGAATAAGCAAAGGTGAATCATTCAGACACTAAAAGAAACTACTATTTAACAAACAAAAATGTGCTACCAAAGGACCCTCACATTTAAAGGTTTAACTAAACTTTCCCAAACTCTTCCTCTTGCCCTGGCAGTGGAAGGCAGCCCTTCCCAGCTCTCTGCACTGCTGATGCTGTTGTTCTGCAGTCTCCTGTGGAAAATGGGAACTCTGCTGGACCAGGCACCGGCCTCACTGCCTGCCCGAGAGGCAGAAAGGTCAGCAGCAGAGAACAAGGGGCTGCTGGCTCACATCTCAGAAACCCGTCCTACCCTCTGCTCAGCTGATGGGCCTCGCTTGCATCAGGCCCCCCAAGATCCAAAGCCGCAGCTATTTGGCAATGCGCACATGCCCCAGGAAAACCCTGCTGTTCTTCTTGCTCCTTCCACTCCCCTCTCAGTAACACCTAGCTTAAAACAAACATTGCGTATTGATTGTGATTCACTACCACAAGCAAAACAAGCAGCCTGAATGGGAGGGCGACAGCTCCATGTCCAACATAACACAACAACTCAGGGGGTCTTGGGAGCTTCCATACGTGCAGGAGACCTCTTTCACTCCATGAGAATGCAACAGCAATCCTTGAAGGGAAAAGGAGGAATCTAAAAAGGAAGAGTCATCTCAACTTGCCTTCATTTTATTTTGAGCTCTTAGCAGCCGAATTAATTCTAGCTGTAACCACAGAGGGTAAAAATTCAGCAATTTAATGTTCATAATTTCTCAGAAGAGAAGGCTAAAACCTTCAGGCTCTTTTCTTCAAGAAAAAAAAGACCGTTTGCCTAATCCGCCTCTATTAACAGTATTTCTCAACCCTATGCAAGGACAGAGACAAACACAATGAGAGAACATAAAAGTTATTAACAAGAATCCAAAGCTTAGCCTAATTTTGACTTGGGAGCAAACCAAATCATTGTGGCAGTGCTGTATCAGGCAGCCTTGCAATTTTCATCTTCAAGATAGGTACTCCTTTAACTTAGTAAGAAGGTTAAGAGATACTACCCTATAAAACAAACGTCTGGAATCCTATTTTATGTGCAATGTAACATGATGATATCAAACCTGCTGTCAGCTGGCAAGCTGACATTCTCATGCAAGTAGCAGAATGCATGGTCACTGCAGCATGTGTCTAAGTAGGTGTTACAATACGCTTGCAAATGGAAATGCCATGTGCCAAAATGAGTGTATTCTACACAGAAAACTGTGCTATTGTGAGCAAGTTTGTCCCCTTAAACTCAAAAAGTACAAGAACAAAATTGTCTCAAGCTTCTGCACTTCAAGATGAGTCAAGTGACTGTGACTTCTCTGTTACTGAACCACCTCCTAAATAAGTCTTTTGGTGCTACCAGTGGCCAGAGATTTGGGAAGAAGAACGAGAGCTGGAGGACTGTGTATTTTCTTTCACTGACACCACCGCTTCCTCTTCACGAGCTGGTGTTAAACAAAACACAATCTCAGGGTGTTAAACAAAACCCAATCCGCTCCTTAGCCGTCAAAACATTTGACTGTCAGCCATGGGATGAATGTTATCAATTTACAGATGATGTGAAAGATCATGATACAGCTGGGAAAGGATGTGGAACAATTTTAGGTAGGGCTAATGGCTCTCACTGCCTTCAGCCACTGAATATGAAGACTGTGGCATACTTTCAAACAACTTCACAGAAAAGTGACATCTGAAAGTACAAATGCCGAAAACTAGATGAGGAACTGATGACACTGGAGGTGCTTCCATTCTTCCTCCGTGGTCTATTTACACAAGTCTTGAACAGCCTCCAAAAGGCATCTGCTCACCATACATCATCTGGTATGCAGACACCATTTCCAGATGTTGAATTGCAGATCAACTATCTTTATACATCTATCTATGTAGATAGATACAGATATAGACACATAGATCTCTATGTGTATCACATAGATAGATATTTTTTCAAATCTGGACAGAAAGCATGTCCATGTGAAAGAGCGTGTAAGGGTTAACTTGCCCAGACAGAAAACACGATAGGGTCTTATGAATACACTACAACATATTAATGTAATACCTCACTTGCCTTACTTCTTACCATTTCCCAGATAATTATAGCAATATTTTAACACTGTGTTCTTTAAAGCTGCTACAATGAATAAATATTTTTTCTTGTGGTGTGCCACAGTTCTATATAGCAAATAATGGTCAAATAACAAAAGCCCCCATGGAGAAGAAAGTATGACTGTGAGACAATAAGATGACAAACAGCTAATTGTTAGTTCCCAGATGATTTTTAAAAAAATAGAAATAGTACTTACCAGGCATAACACAGGCTTTCCAGCCTAATTACATTCTTAGAACTCCCTGTGAAATGATCTGCATCTATTATCCTGTTGTACCATGGGAGAAGCCATAGGCCAGCAGCTTACCCAAGAGCAGTCCAGATTTCCAGCCTTCTGCTCAGACCCCATCTCGTTTCTTTTCCTGCACCGCACCCTGTCACTCAACTCCCCTGAATGCACCAACTTTGCCTGCTTAGCGGCATCACCACGACCTTGTAGCCTTGGGAGCCCCACATTTCCATATCCCAGGGAACCGTACAAGCATGCTTGAAACACTCACATTTTTCCTCTCATCAAGCTAAGTGTATTTTGTGGATAACAACACATTCGCTCTGTGTTTACAGGAACATGCAACACTTGAGTAAAATGAACAGTCGGAGGAGTGAGGATAGTGCTGAAATTCTCCTTCTGTCAGTTAACAACACACTTCTTGTTCCATGCCAGCCTGACTGGGATCACCCGAGTCCTTAGAAATGCCGTCAGTTGTGAAAGGCAAGGAAGTTGTTCTTCCGTTACAAAAGTGAAACCCACAACTTTTTGTGTTTTTCATGTTTTTTTTTAAGCATTTCTTCTTGAACTGTTTTGCACTCCTTAAAAGCCCTAAAAGCCCAGCCACAAGGCTGTCACAGCTGGGAAATGCAAACACCTAAAGCATGTACCTGCAGTCAGATCCAGCACAGATTAACCATGATGCATTTTATGACTTAAAAAGTGTCAGGAACCTGAACCAGATTTGTAGATAAGGTGGTGAATAACCAACCTTTGTATATAGATAGCTGGCACCTCATTCATAACTACTTAAAAGAGGAAAAGCAAGTGATCAAAATATAAACTGCAATTACCTGCCACAGACTCCAAAATTGCTTTTTGTTGAATTGTGTTGAACCATGAACACACGGAATCTTTCCTGACCTTTGCTTAGCCACTGACCCCTCAGGCTGTCCATAGCATCTCTCATTTCTTCTCAGTGGTCACAATGAGCAGATGACCGTACTTGATACACTGCATTAACCTATTGTTAGGTGACCTCGGTGCTCTACCTCACATTTCTTAATTTACATTCACAACTTGAAGTATCAGGAGCAATAGAAACTTTCTATCCACAACCTTGGAAGTGGCAGCGAGAAAGAAGGTAGAATTGTATGTGACGTCTTTAGTTACAGCCTGCCTGGCACTATAGCCTAGGGAAGTGGAAGTGGGCTTTTAACCTTTTCCTTCCTTAAAATGCACAGCATCGTGTAAGTTTGATTACTTAGAAAACCGTAACTTTACCCCCCTCCAGCAGAAGTCCAGAGAACTTGCCTGGCGAGTATTTGAAAAATGGAGAAGTCATGCAGAAAATTTTATGAAACTACAAGGTCTTATGCAACCTCCCAAAGACTACCTGCCATAAAGAATGGGCAGAGCTTTCTGAATAACTTGTTCAGCTGACTCACAATGCTCCCCTGCCTCGCTGCTTCTCACAAAGGAGTCACTGATGTGGCCAAGTGAGGAGTGGGAAAGAGGAAAACCTATTCAAAAATGACCCTCCCAGGACACAAGAAGACCTGTTGGCTAAAGGTGTAGCCCACCATATGCACCAAAGGAAAAAAAAAATCACCTGGTTATTCAAAGCCAAGCTTTCATCATGGGCAGTATCAAAGCACAGTGGAATTTAAGGAAGTAATCATACTTTTTAAGCTTCAGTTTCCTTGAAACTGTACTAGAGCAATGTGGTTTATGACCGAATACAACTTCCAGATAACAAAAATAAAGAGTAACACCTGACATGAAAGAGTAATGAACAGCAAGTAACATATCTACTAACAGAGGAAGCACCTGCTAACTGGAGTAGCCCAACCATGTACCGGTTTTCTCTCAACAAGAGGCAATATTCCACACTAAGACAGTGACAAAGAAATCAAGAAGATACTCACCGGCAAGCGTATAATCCATATCAAACCCAAAGCACTTTATCTTTTCCATGGCTAAACTTCTGTTTACAAAGACCCTGTAAGGAAAGAAGAAACAAAGGCATAGGTATGAGCACTTTCAACATAATCATATTTTAGAACAAAGGTATTCTGCTTCATCTCAGGATGCCTTTTAGCTCAAAATCAGAATATACCTGAAAACGGAAGAAAGGTTCTGTTTTTGCCCTGGGTTCTCCTGAAGCAAAGCCATCACTTTTGCAGGGTTATTCTAATTATTGGTATGCTGTCTAAAGACATCCACGCATGCATGCACACACATGGCTTTGCATGTGACCTGCAAAAATTCCTAAGAATAGAAGTGTAAAAGCTCCTGAAGCAGAATTCAGAGTTCAAGTGGAAGCAGAGGATGGAAAGCAATGCAATTTGCCTGATTAAAACAAAATATTACAAAGAGATAACAAGGAAAGGAAAATAAAATACACATTTCTTTGAATAAACTCAGCTTTTCAACACCCTTTGGAATTATATCTAGAAACTCAAAGCAAAGACCCATTACCACATTTATATCAATATAACTAATAAACATTTAATATAGCTCTGAAAAACAAATTTTCACCCATAGACATTATTTCTATTATGAGAAATGTTATTTTTATTTGTACTAAAAACTGCAACCCACCCCCCCCCCCCAGAAAATACTATTCTTTTAATTCCTTTTTTACTGTTAATGCTTATTGCAATGAGAATGTAAGCTCCATGCTGCCAGGCCCTTTTTGATTACAACATTTTAATATGCTATATTCAATTTAGTTCAAGTAAATAAAGAAATAGGTCAGGGAATCCAACAAAAGCCTGCTCCAACTACTGCAGGAACTAAGCTGCTTATGTTTCCCCAGAACTTTAAACCCTGCGGCAGGTCTGTAATTCTGTGGGACTTTTCCCACCGGCCGTCCTATCTGAACCCTGCGAATCCGAGTCCCAGCGGCACAGCCACGAGCTCGGCTGTGGGACAGGAGCTGAGATTCTCAACGCTGAGCTCGGCCAGAAATCCCTCGTACTGCTCGAGCCGTGACGCCAAGGCAAAAATCTCCTGTATGCAAAAAGGCAGGAGTCCCGGAGCCTCCACCTGTACCCTGATTTCAGCACACTGAAATTCTGCAAATGCTGAATATCTCCATTGCTCTCAGCAGGGTAATTAGAAACCCAAATCAGCGAGGCTTCCTTGGAGGAGGAGTGACACGGAGGGGCATGAGCAATGGAGACGGTAAGTGCAAAACCAAGTCCTTGGATATTCTGCAAAGCCCTCAGAAAGCCCCGGCCGTGCTCGGGGGCAGGTGGCCGGCACGCTGTGCCCCTTCCACCGCCTGTGCCAGGCTGCTGAAGCTCGCGTTTTAACAGCAAACTGCTCCCATCTAACTCTCACGCTCCTATGCGAGCCGTCTTACCTCATCTCTCACCGATGTGCTCCTTGTTTAGTTTGCAGCAGTCTGATTCATCTACCAGTCTGAATCATGTTACACAATTCCTTAAAAGCTTGCCTAGTACAGATGCAGTTTTGCTTGGATCTGATTTGACTTCAGATGATCATCGTGCCTGAACCGAGCCTTAAAGCACTGTATATCTTCTTGGACAGTGCTATAGAAAACACATCTGTGGCTAATTTAACTAGTCACTGGATATCGTTGTTGTTCCACACAAATCCACTTGGAATAGTTTCTCTGGCAATAGTCTGCTTTACCCCTAACCTTGCACACTCTCTCTGGGAGTCACAGTTTCCTGGCAAACTGCCTGCCTCCGACAATGGGGCTTGTCACCGAGGGGCCAGGGAGGTTAGCGACGACTATCTTTTCTGATAGATTTATGGATTACCTAAACAAGACAAAATTATGGGGAAAACAAACAAACAAAAAAACAAACAAAAAAAGCAAACTGCAAACCAGTAAAGAAAAGCCTTTTGGAAATGAGAGATGGGCTCATAAATCACTAAAATTTGCTCTTGAAATCTCTGGCTTTTGAGTAGGTGGAGCAAATTATCCGAATCTGCAGTTTGAATTAGTGATTGTTTGTCCTAACATCTCGATAGCTCTGACTTAGAAGCAGCCAACACAAAATCTTATTTAGCACGAAACGCAGTCCCGTACTTTGTATAATGAAGACGATTATATTCTATTGCTGCTGATGCCAGGAAGCACTATTTATTATCTAATTCCAGAACATCATTTCTGATCTAATGCTCGTTTCAAAAAGAGAAATGGAAGAAGGAATAACATACCTCTGGGAAATGCTAGCAACATTTTTTGTCCAACCTGGGGGGTCCAATTTTATTCTTTCCTTTAGGCTCAGCCCCTGGAGCATAGTTTTCCGTCAAAGCAAAACACCCAGGCTGCCTGTCCCCTCTGAACGGGCCAGGAATAGGAAGGGAAATTTCAAGAAGCTCAGGAGCCTGGAGAGCGACTCAGAATTGCAACATTTGGGAACGGTTTCCCAAATGAGGACAAAAAACAAGCACTGCTAAGACGGAGCTGAATGCGCTTATAAAAAGGGTAATACGGTGGTGCCTGGGAAAGGCGAAAACAAGGGAGCTGTGACCCAAGAGATCGCTTCCAGTCCGGCGTGCCTATGTTTAGATGATGACGACACCAAACTGACCAAAACCATGAAAAGATCTCTAAGCCTCGGACATTTTTTCATCACTTTACTCTCAGCATATTTACAAGCTGAACCCTGGGAGTAAAAAAAATAAAAACCCGCACATGTTGATACTGAAGATCTGGAAAAGTTTCCTGAAGGCAATGAAACAAACAACATCCATTAGCATGTTTTTTTTCCAGGACAGGTCTTATGACTAAAACATGAAAATTACTATACCAGCCCTGTCTTGGTAACAGCTGGGGAAGATTGTTCTTTCTCCATCAACTTGTAAATATTGCTGTGACCTAGAAACCGTACGTGGCAAGGTCTCATCATGCCCCGGCAGTCCGCAGGGCCTGGCAGACTTCAAGGCATCCACCGAGTGATTTGACAGGACAATTACTTCACCCACCAATGCTAGAGTGAAACGGAGCAAATATTAAAAAAAAAAAAAAAAAAAAAAAAAAAACTAAACAGGGCTATTGCACAACATGTTCAGGACAGGAAATGAGAACACTTGAATTGATTTAAACTTGGATATGCAAAGGCAGATTAAATGGCAGACTGAACAGGGGCACGGCAATTGGAACCAATGTCACTTATCTCGTGTGGGCCCAGCCAGGTATTTGGTTACTTGTAGGTGCCCAGGACCTCAGTTTTAAATCTTGATAAAGGAAGGCATCTCCCATGCATGGAGCCCTCCAGAAACAAGGGGCTGAGTAGATACTTACAAATATTTACTCCCAGAAGCTGACTGGCTTAGCTTAATTCTGGGGGCTTACTCAAAGCAGTAAGTATCTGCAGAATCCTAGAAACTAAGGATAAAAGTTGAAATTAATTCACCAGGAAAGTTTCTGAGAAGGGAAAGGTGCTTCTCAGAAGCTGCAGCTGTAGCCTGGCCCCCCTCTGTTTCAGAGCTGGGCTTGGATCCCACCCAAAGGGAGGCTCGGCCTGATTTTGGGAACACTGAATGTGTCCATCGGCTAAAAAATGTCATGTTTCCACAGGAGACTCGGTGTAGAGAGAAGTGACAGGAGCTCCTACAGCCTGTATGTTAATAAAAGGTCTAGAGCAAGAGTCAGAATAAGAAAAAACTAAAATCTGAAACTAAAATTAGGCACGGAAGTTTTAAGGAATCATTTTTCCACTCGTCACCATCAGAAATCGCACTTTCGCTTCCCTTGGTTTTGTTCTTTTCCGTTCAGAAAACAATCGTTTTAAGTGGGAGCACCAGAGTTAAAAATTAAGCTGATCTGACCACTTAACAGCACCGGGCAACACGACAAACCAACCGGGGGCACGGCACGGAAACGCCTCCTGCAGCCCCTGCAGAGGTTGGTGGTGGGCCCAGCTCCTCAGCTCCACACCTGCCTGCACGCAGAGCATCTCCTCCACCAGGGCATTGCTTTTCTCTTGCCTTCACCTGTCCTTTCCCGATTAAAAAGCGAGTTTTAATGTGGCAGGAGACAGAACCTTGGGTCACAATGGCTGAGCCCAGCACCTTTAGAAAAAACGAACTTCAGGAGCTATCTAAGGCAAACCATGAGGCTAGTTTGCTCCCTGAGCTCTTTCTCAAATATTAAACCCTGCAGCTTGGCCACAGCAGAAGGCTCTCAGTGATGACAGTATTTATTTTCTTTTAAGCTCTAAGAATTGTGCTGAATAAGAGAAAAATGCGTTGTATGGCAAAGAAGAAGGAACTGCTGAGTACGCATAAAGGGAGTCACAGAGCCCTGATCTCCTCAGCACTGCAATTCACAGTCCTTTATATTTTTCCAAGCGAACTGATCTCGGTTTTGTTACTGTTCTTGTCAATCAATTCCGAGGCAGGAACCTAAATCCCAGCCCTTCTCAAGTAACACAGGAGAGGAGCATATGCGGAGAGGGAGAAATGTTTTTATTTTGTTTGTGCAAAATCTCAAAAGCATGCCATGCCCCGAATGCAATTTCCATGTATAACAGGCCGGTAACGTGACTGACAAAATAAACAAAATGCACCAAAATTATACAACTACGAAGGACCTTTGGCACATGGCTCGCAACTCCTCATGGGCAAGGTTTCTGGAACAGAGAACTTTACAGGGATTTCACATAAAATGTGTCCAGAGAGACCTCGCAGCAAAAAGCTTTCTTTGTCAGGGGAGTACGTTTCACTGGAAATTAAATAAATACAAAAGAAACTCGCAGCAGTGCTGAGGGGAAGAGCAAATGCAATGAGAGCTGGCTACGCTTGATTTACGTTTGTGCTTTAAAAAAAAAAAAGAAAAAAAAAAGATTGTGGTGGACAGTTGGCCTCGAGCCAGCCATGAAACGGGGACTAGCCAGAAGGCTCCGATTCCTGCTTCCTCAAAGTTTAGGCACTTCAGTTAATCTTCACTTTATGGACAACTTCCGTGTTTTAATAAGCAAGAAGAGTTAAAAAGAAACAAGGGGGAACTAAAATGGATTAGCTTTTAATAGCCTCCCATAGCCAAGTTCCCCACAGCCTCTTTAAAAAGACTAATAATGTAAAAAAAAAAAAGTAATAATCACACCAGTGTTAAGACAACTGGAGGTTCCCTGTTACTGGTTAGTCCCAAGACACACAGTTAGAGGAGATGTCCCACTGCATGACAGTATGGTTCTGATCGCAGGTGTCCTCCAACAGCAGCAGGCAACTCGGATGAATCCCTCACCGACTTAACCCATCTGGAGCACACTTTGTGAGCTACCTTCAGGAGGACACTAAGATAGATCAAAACTTTTGGTGCTGGATGCTTTGGGACCTGTCTTAAAGGGATAAAAAAAATAAAGTGCATTAAACTACTAAAAACGATGGAATCATTCTTTTGCTGAGTCTTGCCTCTTTAGGCAGGTACTGACCGTTCCATGTATTATTATTTATCATAGCATTTTGGGGTTTTTATTTATGTTAGATATTCAGAGTTCTCGTTTATTCCTTCTTCAACTGAAGAGGAATATTTTCACAGGGCAGTAATTGGATTAAGAAGTAATGTTTGGGCCTGAGATTTATTTAGGCAGATGAAATAGTATCAGATAAGGGACGGAGAAAAGGGACATCCAAGGTTCACGGCCACTTCTAGTAACATTTCCAACACACTGCCCAGAAATTTTTCAAGACTAACTAACCGTCCTTGCACAATTTTAGTGACATAAAAGTGGAAAATCAGGTTATGACTGGAACTTAAGAGTCTGATGAGGCTGTATCCAGAAACACGACTATGACCACTTCCCTCTGAAATTCAGCAGGAATCAGATGGAAGGAGATAGCCTTGGCCATTTCTATTTCCATTGTTTGGGTTTTCTTCCCAGGCAACAGCAAAGTGCCAAGAAGCTCACATATGGATTCCATCCCAAAATAACACCCGTCTGCTCCGTGAAGCTATTAAAGCTGGGGATCACGGGACATTTTCAATGTAATTTCTTTATTATTAATTTGGCAAGTGTTCTGCTTTCTCATAAGCTCGCCCATTCTGCCGCCTTAACACCCCCTCTCTCTCCTCCCTCCGATGTCCAAAGCACTAAAGCAAAATAAATAGAGGCACATGCTGCCCACAGCTCCGCACATGCCCTGCACGAGCCCACAGAGGCTGCAAGACCTATGAGGACAGACCGCAGCCGGCATTGCCGACGGAGCTGCATCATTTAAAGTCAGATGGAAATACATCACCTACCGGAGAGCATCTGATCAGAGAGGTACACAGCATTTTCAGACCATTTACCATGATTTTTTCTCATTTGCCACCTGAAACAACTGGTATTATAAGGAGACTTTATATATAGCTACCCAAACAGATAAAGTTTCAAGCCTCTTACCCTAGTCTAGATAACATTTCCAGCTGTTTGCAATCACCGACGATCCAGCATCAGTAAAATGAAGAAACAAGATTAGCAGTGAATATCCCAGAGTTTACAAATTCCAACAAACTAAAACATAGCTTAAATACATATTTAAGCCTAGAAATCAAACCAACCAATTGCTAATCCTTTTGCTTTGTTGTTACTAAAGCATATATCAGTTTTTAGCAAGTATCTCAGAGTACGTTAACAGCTTAAATCGCTTAACTTATATTACCACCTTAAGATGCTTTAAAAGGAAACTAAGCATGTAAACATGAAGCAACATATTTGAGAGTCTATGCGCAGTCTGCAGCAGAATTAGGATTAGAAATGATGATGCCACATCCCCTGAGACAGCGAGTAAACAACACTGCGAGAAAACAAAACGAAAACAACAGCAGAAACCCCACGTTTGGGATGAGAAGTCTCAAATTACTTTGATGCAAAATGGCAAAAGCATCCCCAAGTCTACATGTTTAACAAAAAGGCCATCTCAGCCTTGCTGCCCTGTTAAGCCAAAATCATGGAATAAAAGTAAATGCAAATACCTGTTTCCTGGATCTTGGTAACTGTCAGTAACAAGAGTGGATGGCACACCAACTTTTTCCATTATTTGCTTTAACTAGATGTGGTTGCTATTTAAACCCTAAAGAGCTATGTGAGATAATCCAGAGGGTGCCTAGAAGTGCTCACTCCGAGTTAAAAAATAGACACTAGGGCAATTTGGTGGCTCGGAGTCAACCTAGTTCTTGCCTAATTACAATCACGTTAAATGACAGTACTCCTCCAGAACAAATGACCTACTGATTATCCTCTACCCGGAAAAGTCAACAAGCACTGCACGAGGGAGGTGGCCTCACAACCACACATGTAGGAAAAGCCACCTACCAGACACACATCCCTTTTATTTCCGAATTAAAATGTATGTTGCCAATAGTGCAGCGATGCGGTATCCTCTTACCAATGACCTCTTCTAGAGAATGAATAACATCTAGCTTGTATATTAATTCATCTTTAGACCTCACCTCCTGCAGGCGCCAGCAGTGTTGTATAACTAGGTTTGTGGCTGAGAGTAACACCAGCCAACTTAAAGTCTTAGTTAAGTGATCAGAAATACCCTGGCAAGACTAAACCACCGCTTCTCCTCCCCTAGAGATTCTTCTAATTCTTGATTTTGTTCACACAGTCCTTGAACTCTACAGCACAGCACTCACATTTGTGTTCTCAAGCTCTTTACTTCCTCGAGAACCTCAGCCTTAAGCAGTTATACAAACACCAAGATCCAAACACCAAGAAAAAACCTGGGGAGGAAAGCAGCTCTAAATATTGATTTTGAACATTCATGCCTATGGCATTCAGACATGGTTCTGATATAGTCACTATCCTCTGAGTCACTACACTAGTTGAACCAGTCTCAACTGGGATTTCTGCCAACAGTGTTGAACATCCATCCATCAGGTATGATCTAAGAAGTGCAACACGTGAAAAAAACAGCTTCCCAGTTTGAACAACCACAATAAAATATGACAACTAGAATGGCATCTTCTGAGCTCATTTTTTTTTAAGTTTTTTAAAAGTTTAATGCCCACGAGAGCATTTTCTTTAAGGTAATTTATTTTGCTTGCATTGGAAACTTTTCCCTGTATTTTATACTGCTTCAACATTTACAATTCAAGCATATAAAATCTGCTCTACTTCATGAGAACCAGAAAGTGAAATCGATTTGGTTTAAGTATCTCCACTGGTATTTAAGTAAGCATGAAGCAAACAGACAACGACACAATTTTTCACAATTTCACACTTCAGAAAACCAAGCATTACTAGCAGCAGTTCGAAAATCCCAGTGAATGACTTTGAGCCCAAGTGGGCCTCCATCACTAGTATCAAAAGCTAGCCCCAGTTATGCTGATCCATAAATGTGGCACTGCTGCCGAGCCCTTCCAGCCTTCCAAAATCACTGAGACCGCCTTAAAGGTTAAACATAAATACATTTATTTAAAATCAATTATCTTTTTTGTTTGTGTTCCTAAGTCACTTTGGATTCATGCTTTCAGGTTTTTTTTTTAGCTGCTAGGATAAGAAGAAAAAGACAGAGAAAGACAGACTAAGACTGAAAGAGAAACAGAGAGAAAGAAAGAGGAAGAGAAAGGAAGGATTCAAACATTCACATGATTCCAGCCACTGGTGCTTTACAACATCTTGACACAATACCTTTTATCTTTTTAATAAAATTGACAGTTTTTCAACAATATCCAAGAATCAGAGCAAACTGGGATCTTACTGAAACAACTTCATGTCCTAGAAGTGATGGCTGTGACAAGCATACACATTTTCCATGTGAATAATTAATAAAACACTAAAAAATAAAATACAAAACAAGCGAAATAACTTAGTTCCTACTCTATCATGTTAAGTCTGAATTTGTTTTTTAAGTAACAATGCATCTGTTAACACTAAGATCACAAAAAATACCAGAAATAGAAATCTGACAACACTGCCTCTGGAATGAGGTTGTTTCAGATTCTTACAATACTGGATTATCAAAATAACTCCCATGAAACTGGTACACCAAAGCCATTAATAGCCCAGATTTATACTACAGTCTTGGCATCAGGTTCTCGTATTTTCTCTCTCTCGATCCCTCCCTCCTTCCCTTCCTCTTTTAAAGAGGATAGTAATTTCAAAATGAAAATGTGCCTCCCCTTAATGTATTTTGAATATTGTGCTTTCCATTAGAATTTGAAGAGCTAGCAACATTTCTGCTCAATCTGTTTTGAATAAGACATGTCTATGTGCTATGACAGCATATTTAAACCGTGAAAGAGGCTGATTTCCGACTATCAGATCTCAGCTCCTCTTGGGAAACCCTCCTTTATATGAATGCATTGTCATTTACCATGGGGAAAGTAAAGATTTCTTACGTAAGGGTTAACATGATGAGGACTTCTATGTGTGAGCTCTTAAGGACAAGCTCTGCTTCCCTTGGACTTTGTACTACATTTAGCAGACTGTCAGCACCTAACTATAATAAATGTTGAGAAAATATTTAGGAAATAAATAAAAAGGCTTCATTCTGACTTAATTCCCATCAGTCCAAATCAGGAGTAACACTACTGAAGTCCTGGGTAAAATTATGACACAAAGGGAAACCCATCAATGACTGCAACAAGGTTAAGATTTTTGCCAGGGAATGGTATAATCTCTCTTTGCGTGCTATTTATAGCTGCATTCATTAGGAGTTTTCACATCTTGACAAACCAGCTGACACAGAGAGACTCAAATAATGTCAGCACTTAAGACATGCGCCCAAACATTATTCACTGGAAACTGGAAAGCTTCAGAAATGTATCACAGGATCCATTACTTAGCCTTAGACATCGCAACTTGCACAACCTGGCCTATCATATGATGCTAAGGCGTTTTTCTCTAATTAGAACCCATTTGGAGAATCAGAGATATCTAACACTTCCAAAACACTTCCTCAGAAATACCACCACGTATGAATCACAAATGCAACACGGCATTTAAGCGTGAGGTTCGGAAAGTTGACTTTTTCTATTTCTGTATCAGACTTGCATCTCCCCATCTCCTGGTGAATATACTCTGATTATCATAACGCACGACTTCACAAATTAAACGAGCCAAACTTTGCAGATACACCTCCCACAAAGAGAACATTGACAATTACTAGGTCCTGTTGTTTTTAATGCCACAATGGCCCAGACATCTGATGAGAACGCAGACAGCATCCATCTTATGCTTGAGGCCATGGGCCTTGGGAGATGTGGGCTGAATTCTTGGCTCAACCAAACATCCAATGTGAGCTTGTGAAAACAATCTCGGCTCTGTACTTTGATTCCAAAATGATAAAATGGCAGCGATAACATTTCTTTTATTCTGCAATCTTGTTTATTCAGACTGTAAATTTTTTTATAGCAAAGGTGGTTTTAGGCACACCTACCAGAGAAAAGGAGGCTGAGATCTTACGTGCTACTTACGTGCTACTGTGCTGCACACAATTAACCATGATAGATATAACTCTCAAACACTTAATTGCTGCTCCCATTTAATTTCTTACTTCTTTTTTTTTTTTTTTTTTGGTGTGCATTCCAGCGTCCAGGCTCATGCTCTCTCAGTTTGTAGTGCAGTAATTACTATCACGCTTCTGCCACCTAGTATTTCTTGACTTCAAAGTTTAATCTCAAGTTAAATTTGGGGATAGAAGCTTTCAAGTGCATTAAGAAAGCACACCCTCACTTGCTCTGGCACACGTACCTCAACTCTCCTGTTTGTCATTCCTGCAGGCAAATACTGCACTATCTTTAAAAATATTTCCTAACACTTTTGCAAGGAAGGTGGGAATGACTTTTCTGTTTCTACCAGCAAGTAAGAAACAACAAGAGATGTGGTTTTTATGTGTAGTTTATTTCCCTCTCTCTCAGCAGTTTAGCTGTGGAGTTAAAAGCAAGACTTACCGGTGATAGGCTTCCCGGCGGTACTTTTTCAGGGCATGCCCATCCATGTTTGCAGGGAGATCTGCTGCATTCTGGAGTCGGTCACTCCATGAAGTTGTCATCTTGAAACACTTATTTATTTCTGAAAGAGTCAGAAGAGAAAAGCTTGCTTAAGTTCAAGATCTGTTTCACCAGCAAGTTGTGTGTTTCCTGGTGCTGAGACGCAATGCTACTCAGGAAGTCTTGCAGAGTGCCCAGTGGGATGAGCTGTGTTTGCAGGTCAAGCAAGATGCCTTCCTCTGAGATACTAGAGGAGATAGGGAGTCAAACCAGAGCAGGGAGGGCTTTTCCACATGGCTGGAACTTCTAAGACATTCCTATCCATCATGGTGAAAATGCATTTTGAAACAGACCTTGTTTTCATTGCTGAAAAGGCATTTTCTTTACCTTAGAGTTACTAATATCCAGGAGGGATAGCTGGTGGACAACCTACCCTTTACACACGAGGTAAATCAGGCAAGGTAAACCCTGCAGACCCCACTGTGACCGACCTTGCCACACTTAGCACAGTGAAAACAAAGAGCCTAGTCTCTGGCTTTGTTTCTCTGATCTCTATGCAAAGACAATGCTTCGGACTGATGCCAAATTAGCAGAAGCAATCAGAAGGGAAGTAGATTATCTTTCAGCCCCTGCAGGTCAGCCCCATTCAGGCAGAGCAAGAACCTGCTGCAAAGCTGCCTTCACCAGCAGATCTTCACCAAGGCCTGCACCCCTTCACAAGTTGTGAAAACTAAACCGGCAGGCAGACTTTTGCTGCAGTGAGGCAACGCTCTGTGAGGTTCCTCTCCCACTGGTGCACTGGGAAGTCCTGCTCTTCCCCTCCATCCAGACACGTGTCCTGTTGTGCCCCTGGCACGGGGTCTTGTGATTAAGCAGCCCCACGGTGAGATGGAGCAGCCCAAATCCTCACCCACCAATACTACACGACCAAAGCAAAGAGTCAGCCCCACTCAGCCGTCCACAAGACCATCAGAGCCAGGGCAGAGAACAGGGTGGGAGACACATCCCACAGTTACCCTGAATTAGGTACAGCATGAAAACTGTGGTCCTGCGCAACCCACGCAACTGCCAGACCGCAGGGCTTGTCTTGTTTGCTCTTCTTTAGAAGAAACAAAACCACCCACAGGCTACATGGGTGACGATACCATTTCTAGACAACTTTAAAAGATGACTGCCCTCGTCCTACGGAAGGGGAATGAGGTGATTTCAGCAGAGAGGAGAGCACAGTGCGTGTCCAAACTACTGTCAGTAGTCACTGCGCTTGCGGCGGTCACAGGCGTGCTTGCTCTCCTAGAGGAAATCTGTATCATTTTTTAGTTTTAAATTTGATTAAAGACCAACAGTTGTGATTGCTAGAGCATCTGTCAGTGCACTCGCCTACTATTTGTTGGTCATAAAAATCAAACAGAAGGCAAATAGCTTGGCTGTAAAGAATATGTTCCTCCCTCCCCCTGCATTCTCTGCTCGTCTCCCAGTTACTAGAACCAACGTTTACAAACGCATCTGATGCCACATCCTAAAGGTCACCAAATTTAGGCTCTGGCAGGCAGCCGAAGGGGCTGCATTCCTCAGCTGAGAGCTCTCTGCGGCCGGTTCCCTGCGGCACCCTGGGAGAGGAGGTCACCGCAGCCGGAGGGCCGTGGGCAACTTCCACAACAGGGCATGCAGGGAGAAGCGGCTTTTAAAATAGCCCAGGCGCAGGCCACTAAGGGCTTACAAGTAATTACCAGCTAAGTAAGCCATGCCCAAAGGCAGATGGAAGGCGGGCTGCAAGCACCAACCTGTTCCACTTGAAAGTCTGGGCACTGCGCCTGGGGCACAGCCCGGCCGGGGCACAACTGGCTGCAGTGGCCCTGCTGGAGGAGAGGACTCGGGGAGCAATGTTGTGCACGAGGGCAGGCTCCCAGGCAGCACATGAGACAAAGCAGGGGTGTGCCGTTACCCCAGGACTGCAGCCTCAGAAAGGGTTTGTGTCTGCAGGGGGTGGAAAATCGGCTAACCCGTGAATCATGTTTCAAGATGGTCCAGATCATCACCGCCTTGGTCTTACCTGGAGCTGTTGTAAAGCTACTGACTTTGAGCTGGGGATTCACATCCAAAAGACACAAACGTTCAAGGGGAAAGCTAAACAGCTGAAAAAAACATAGCATGGTTGGGCATGAGACTCTTAGACAGGTCTCAATCTCAGTCTGCTTGCTGAAAGAAGCCTGAGCACAGCTACACGCCATGTAGCAGGGCTCCACTACTCGGCTTACCCAGTCACACACATCTCAAGATTTGAAGATTTACACCCACAGCCAAAGGCAGAGCCTTTCCATCATGCTAGCTGCTTCCCACCTCATCTGCTTCCCATCACAGCACATTAGGCAGAGTTTCTCGCACAGACACTGGGACAGGACTGCACCCAACGTCCATCCGTGCCAGACATCTGATAGTTCCCCAACAGCACCTTGCAAAGCATCCTAAAATCCAGATGGCAGAACTGTAGCCGGTTACCTTTGATAGCATAATGTCTGAAACGAGGAGTCAGTGAAGCAGTCTGAGCCTCGTGTGAAGGAACCCTTTTCTGCCACTGGAGAAATCAGACAGCATGCTGCGTGTGCTTGGAATCAAAAATCGGAGCCTTGAGGAAACCACAAAAATCTGAGTTTCCATAGCTAAGCAAGAAAGGCCCGAATTATTTTAATGTTCCAGCAGTATTTTGCTGTTGCTGTGATGAAGAGGGTTCAAAGGGAGGACAAGGTTTGTAGACAGAGGCAATGTCTTTTATTAGACCAACTGGTATGGCTGGAAAAAATAGACAAGCTCTTGGGCATACGAGCTTGTCTAAATTTTCAAACTCTATCAGTTGCTCTATTAAAAGATATTACCTCTGCCTTCAAGCTTTGCAGATTTATTTATTAAAACTGTTGTTTTAATGTCTGCATAGCCTAAAATAAGAGTCTAATGCTGAAGTTCTGTGTTACATAAACTCAAAGGCACTCTCGCAGCTTAGCAGGCTCCACTGGCACTCCAACAACAGCTTCCTGCTCTGAAATAAAACACTAACAACTCACAAAAGGTATTGTGAGGCCTTTTCCCCACCCAGAAACCTTACTCACTGACTTGAATGAAATTCTTCCGGTGCTTCAGAGGTACAACCAGCCTACCTGAGCGGGCATGAGACATGGGACCTGATCCCTGAATGCAAATATTCCTCTTCACCGCGGTGCCAAACACAGAGAAAAATAAGAAGGGCTGATTCACTACGTACACTTGTAAGCCACTGGAATAAACAGCTAAGAGAGCAGGCAGCCCGCCAGGCAAGATTCTCAACTCCGAGCAACTGAAATACGATGCATCTTTCTTTAGTTACAAATCTATTTTTGAAATCAATAATCTGTAAATAGCTTCACGTAAAAATAGAGATCTTTACATAGATGAAGCATGTCAGAACACCTCCCCGTAATTTATTGGAAACACGCGCCTTGCTAGTGCCGTCTTAATTAAACATCTGATAGCACGTAGGGTGCAGGGCTCATTTTGAAGAAGTATTTCAAAACTCTGAGCTACAACGCAGCACACATGCTTCTGTCCAAAAGAACATGACATTTTTAACATACATTTTGTAATAAATTCACTTGTTTATTATATGGATAAGGTATTTATCCATAGTGTATATTTTTCAAACACGTGTAAGATAACATGCTCAGAAGCATTCCCCTTCAAGAGTTCTCTTAGTTGTTTATCTTATCTTCTCTTGGCCAGCAGATAGTTAGAAATTTCTGCATCTGATAACACCTTGTGTTCAGGTTAAATGTGCTGCCCATATTTTTTTCTGAGTTTGTTTTTAACACTTGGATGATGCAACGCCAAATCAGAGGCATACACGCTAAAACGTAGGGATAAACAAAGCAGCAGTGACAATCCCACTTTTTCCAGGATACCATCCAAGAGCTCGTACAGCAGAAACCAAACCCATGGCTATAACCAGTCCCAAGGCTCCGATCTGCCCTCTTCTCACACATTCTGCTTCAGGAATCCTTGCCAGCACGACCCACACACCTACACGCGCGTGGGCACAGTGAACGGGGACAGAAATGATCACACCTAAGGTCTGGTACCTAAAGGCCCGAGGCAGTGATGCCCAGACCTCCTGGTGCCCTTGCCAAGCTCTCAGCTGTTCCTTGCCCCTTGCTGCAAAGTTGCTCCCACCCAGGTGGCTTGGGGAGGTTCAGCAAGGGGGGATAAATGAATTGTGTTTGCTGTGAGCTTGTTTCACTCTCCCTGCTCTGTGTATGCTCACCACCGTGCCATGCAGGAGCTCTCCCCAGAGGTGATGAATCAGTCTATTGTGCTGATCCACCCTGCGCCTTGCCTGGCCGAGGGGTCCCTTCCACATCTCCTCCAAGGAACTCAAGGTAGGCAGGGAGGCATAGAGCATTCGGAGGCCCAGCTGGCAGCACAAGGGAGGGAACAACCTCAAACGCTCCCCAGGCTCCAGCTCAGGGCGTCACAAACACACTGAAGCACGTGGCAAACTACCAAGGTGTCCCGGGGCTGCTAGGAGGCAAGGTAACAAAGAACTTCTGGAACTGAAAATGCCAACTCAGGAGAAGAAAAAATCCAGTAGGTGGCGGTTCTGAAACCCAGGGGAGCTATTCATGTGAGCCACATACCGAAATCTCGACTCACGCTCTGCTTAGGAAGAACAATACAGAGAAATGGGTGGAGGACTCCCCAGCATGCATTTTTATGTTTCCGATAACCCAGAGCCACCAGGTCCCAGATGCACAGAAGTCAGGGTGATCGGAGTCCAGGAGAGCCAACAATCCAAGCTCTGGACAACAGGATAAACCGCTCCTTTGGCTCCTGCCAGTACAGCGTAAAAAAAGGAAAAAGAAAAAGGCTTGCGACAAAATTTGGTGGAGAGTTTTTGGAGAGCTAAGGACAATGTAAAGTTGTTTTTTAAAAATGTAACAGGAACAAGAAAAATCCCACCAGTGGAGCAGAAGCTTTATAGACCAGAGATGAGGAATATCGTAGAAGGGGCAGAATTCTTCACGAGCTATTTCTAGTTTGCACTTAATAAAAAGGATGATAATGCCAGGCAGGCATTAAACCCGTAATGAGACAAAGTGCTTCCCATTCATTTTGCAAACAAAGAGAATATTAAACAATACACAACAGACATGAACATTTTTAACGAGCCAGTCTGATAAAATCTCCCCAGGAACCCTAAAATAATTACCTGAATGTATTGCAGGCTACGTCAGCTTTACCTGATGCCAAACCTAGGAAATGGGAAATGGAGTGAAAATGGCAGTGCTGGATTTGATTAACGAAGAATTAGAAGACAAAAATACAATCAATCCTGGTTGAGGTGTTGATAACACTACGTATCTGGTTCAGATCTACAAATTTTGGGGAATTACGTGTACCTGCACACAGCAAGGGTCCTAAAGCAGTAGACTTCTGATGGCATGGGTGCCGAATGATGCTCTGGTCTGCTTCTGATCCACAGCCCCACGTGCCAGCCCTAGCTGGGAGCTCACACACACAGCTCCTTCCTCTCCCCCCCAGCTCCGGATGACAGTTCAAACCTCTCTGTGCTACTGCCAGCACTGCTGCTTAGCAGCCGGTGGCAAATTGTTTCCAAAAGGTGTTTTCAATTAGTGATGCTTTTGGAAAATTATTATGTCCTTGACTTGAAATGTCTGGCAATGCTGGAAAGCCCTCAGTTTCCAAATATAAGTAGCAATGTTTGTAAATGATCTAAACCAGAAAATTCCCCTTTTTTTCCTGTTTGTGCCTAAAGGTAAGTTCTTCATTCGAAGAACATCCACTTCTGGGTGGCTACCTCTCTGCCGCAGTGACTTCAGGTTCATGATGGCAGGAAAGGACAAAATATTCCTTTCCTATTAGAATACTAAATTATTTCCAAAAGAAACATCAAAGCGTACCCTCAGCTCCGGATAATTATCCTTGAGGTTGGCTTTAAGCAGGACAATTCTGTACGGCCACGACAGGATATTAAAGAGGTAGAGACCTGCTGTTAAGGAACTGTTAATGGTACCTACACATGCATACACTGAATTCACAGCAGATCCCACCTGTGGTTCACACAAACATTTATTATATCACATTAGACTCATACCACTGTCCTTGCTCAGAGGATTGTGCTGGTCCTTCCACCCCAGCTTGCCCTTTCAGACGCTGGCTCTGGCAGGGGTATCTGCTTCCCTTGGGCCCCACCACAGAGCTGACCTCAGCGAAGCTGCGTTTCCAAGAGAGAGCTTTTAGTCAAATTGGCAAAGTATTTCCAGGCATACACTTATCTGAGGATAGTCTGACTGAGAGATGACAGTATCTCATGGGTTATTTCTGGATGGGTAAGGTACAAGGAGGCAGAACGCTACTCGGGTGGCTTATTATAGGGTTTGATTTAATTTCAGGCTGAATTTTATCTGTGTGATGAAGCCAGATGTTACAGAAATGGCTATATAACAACAAAGACATAAAATATGTTTAACAAAACTCTGCTTATGGGTGTTTTTATCATTTCTACTGACAGTCATATCCACAGAGTGGCTGTACGACGCCTGGAGCTGTAGCAATAATCCTGGACCTGAAAATGCATTAGATGCCCTAATAAAA
Organism: Oxyura jamaicensis; assembly: GCF_011077185.1. Classification (NCBI taxonomy): domain Eukaryota; kingdom Metazoa; phylum Chordata; class Aves; order Anseriformes; family Anatidae; genus Oxyura; species Oxyura jamaicensis. Next base: position 23,021,379 of record NC_048898.1, read on the forward strand.
CACAGAACAGATAAACTGGGAGTTTTTTAGGGAGATCATCCGAGGAGTCCTGTTTAGGTAGGAACTCCAAGGAGCACTAGTTATTTAAAATATTAAATATGACTTAATTATCATCAGTTTCATGGATGGTTAAAAAGGAGTTTGGAAAAATACTCTGAAATCCACAGTGCAACTCTGCAAGGAGCAAACCTCAAATCTGACCCTCTCTGAGTACCAAGAGACCATCTCTTCTCCTCAATCATCTGTAATTGAGTTTACTGCCTTAAAATAGAAACCACAAACTCTCCAGTAAGCTAATGAGAATATTTTCCAGCTTCCATAGAGCCCGTGCCTCTCAATATCTCCCGCAGAACTGCCATTTTAGTTAAGTCACTTCCAAAATGCTGCCTGTTACACAAGCAGCTTGTCAGGGGGAGTGCTGATTCCCCATTTCTCTAAGCCCACTGTGGCCAGTACCGTCCCACCGCTAGAAAAAAGAAGACAGACAATCCTTAAGGAATGTGAGACTCGATCCACAAGAGCAAGAGCCATGCCCCAGAGAATAATCAGCTAACATGAGCTCTGACAGGAATGCTGTGACTGCAGGTCAAACCTGATCCTTGAGTGTACAAGGCTACCAAGCAGGACTCTATGTGCCTGTCTGCTGCTGCTCCGAATGCTGCTGGAGAACTGTCCTCAGTCACCTGTCCCCATTCAAGAGTGATAGTGATTATATTGAGGAAGGAATAAAGCTATGAGAGAGAGTAAGCCTGGAGTGGAAGCTTGCCAGTTTGCAGAGAGCTGCTCTGCAGGTGATCTGAAACAGCCTGGAAGCATTTGCACACAGGAAGGGCTCTTCAGTCCAGCGATGACAGGACATGAGCCTGTGACTGGAAATTAAATAAATCCACACAAAATATTAACAAGGAGGATAATCAATTACAAACCTAATTTTTGACGCAGTTTTTTCCATCACCATTGGGCTCGGAACAAAGGGAAGAGGGTGTTCAAATCAGTCTTTTTTTCACAGAGGCAAGAATTAACGCCAAAAAGAAAGTCACAGTAGGTCAGTCAAGCCTCGGGTGACTCTTCCTCACCTTATAAATGACGTATCAGTGAATAACAGGCTGAAGCACAAGCAGTCTTGGAGAAAAGACTGGAAGAAACTCACTTCCTTTAGGAAAGGTTTTCTGCAGGAAAAGAGCACAGCAGCCTGCAGCAACCTCTGCTGCAGGATTCCCAAACTGTTGTCCAATTGACTACCTGCCAAAAACAAGCATGGACCTGGCTAATAACATAATGTTCTCACTGCTTCTTGTTTCCAGCTGTTAAATTCCAGTAAGAAACCCGTAAGATACTTCAGATACTTTGCTCACCCTGTTTTTCCCGTAAGCAATTGCTCTACTTACACAACGTCTTAAAAGATTAAAAAGTAGGGGTGAATTTGATCTCTCTGCTGTGATGCAGTCCACCCTAAAGAAAATATTTAAGAATTCACATGTATTTGCTTTAGCTGAAAACCAGGGGGTAAGCTTTGATGCAAATGCCCACTAGAATTGGAATGTGGTGTTTGATATCTGCAGATACTAATTCCATTGCTACGAAGACGAAGCACAACAGTGCTGGCTGAGCTGCAGGTTAACACAAACAGCACAAAAGGCAGAAATGTCAGCATGGAAATGAACACACTGAATTCTGCAAATCAGAAAGGAAAGCCAGCATAAACTTTTCTATCCCACCCCTGCTGCTTTGCTTCAGAACAATCTACAACCTCTTTATGCGTTAATCTTTGTATTTGTTAGCAATGCTTTTTTTTAGCAAGCATTACCTCTAAGTAACACCCTGGGTGTTCAGACCTGCGTGAGGACCTGCTTGCAGCTCACGACGGCTGAACCCCTCTGTGCGAGTTTGTAACTCGCAGAGTGAACAAGACGAAACGTGTCATCCCCGGAGAGCAAACTGGAAAGCCATCCCTCCGCATACCGATTTCCAACCAAGGAACTGCTGCCACTCCAACCTGCTATTAGGGATTATACAACAGTAGCTCCTTTGGCAGCGGATCCACGGTATTTCAAAACAATGACGCTTTTCATTGGATTCCACTGTGCTACAGGACGCAAACGCAGACTTAACGGGCCCTTCCAGAAGCGTGGTGGTAACCGACAAAGTATTTGAGATGCGCAACTCCGATCTGGCACACAGTCATCCAGGAAGCATGCAAGAGGGTCAGCCTGGATAACGCAAACAGCCCAAAGCCCTCTTTATCTTCGAAACACGGAAGGTAGGGACGACAACATTTTATTGGCTTTCCTTGCTGACAGTGCTTACCAGTAAAAAAAAATAAAAATATTTTCTCTGAAGATCATGGTCCCTGAAAGTTCAAGTTAGAAGAAAAGTTAAAGGAAAAATAAGGATGATTTTTTAAAAGACACCTGAAACCTATTTGATGGTGGATGGGACCTCTCTACATGCTTGCAGGCTGCAAAAAGAGATGTGACAGCAGAATCTGCAGCTGAGCCATCTCCCCAGGCTGGAGAGGCGAGTTCCCACCTCCCTTGGCTGACAGCTGTCCCTGCCCAGCCCAGGTGCAGCCAGCTGGCCAGCCCGCACCGGTCCCATGGGCATCTGGATGCAGCGCTAGCCGAGAGACGTGCTGCTGAGCAAAGCAGCCAGCATACTTTAACGAGGGAACACCGACTCCTCCTTCCTAAGAAAGCTGCTGAAAATAAACACTGAGATCAACAGCTGAAGATGATCTGGTGATTTTGAGAGCTGCTCGGTCAAAACCAGTGAGAACTTTTTTTTTTTTTTTTTTTCCCTGCTAGGAGTTTTCTTTTGCAGCATCATCCCCTGCCTCGCCACCTTCTTTAAGGAAAAGCTTACCAAATATTCATGTGTTAACTTGGTCTCTCTTCCTTTTGAGATCTCACCTGTCAGTAACAGGCAGAGCAATCCCGTCATTGACAAATGAGCCTGTTTTTCCAAACGAAGGGTGAGTGGAGGACTATGGAACGGAACTGGACAAAGGAGAGAAAGCCTTAATACCCAGCATGGCCACAGACTTCATATACAAAACTGGGCCACAAACATGTTGAGAGCAAAATAATGATACTCCTTGGCTACAAAGGGCACTCTGAAGATAAATACAGAAATAATTTAGTAAAAGTCTTGATTCTCAGTTCTCCTAGCATATCATGCTCCAGAAGCATGAAAGATTCCGTGGGTTCCTACTTTTGCCCTTAAATAATGGTTGCCCGCCTCTCTTCCACAAAGCCTTCCCTGAAGCTGGTCTAGCCTTTCAGGTAGGAAAGGCAAGAACCTTGTGCACCTAGGCTCAGCTCACCCACGTCACTCCTGGGCTGGCCCTAACACTCTTCTGAAATGCTCACCCAGGCCAGAAGGACAACACTTAACCTTCCCCATACTGCTCCCAGTTAGCAACCACCCTTCACCTTCTTTCTCACTGCACCAGCGGTTGGACACGCGCTCATCACTCACCGTGCGGATCAGAGAGGAGCTCACCCCAAACCTTTCCTGCCCTCTGCTCTTGGCGAGCAGTCCCACGCAGCAGCTCTCCGCCTACGAGAAGAAAGCCCCGCAGACAGACGTGCCGACCAAGTGAGCACGGGGATGAAACCCAGGTACCGTGAAGCCTGTGGGTATTTCAAAGCACTCTGAGCAGTGCGAACTTCCCTTCTGCATACAGACAGAGCAACTCGTTCCTTTTCTGACCTGTTTTTTTAATCAGAGGCAAACATAGTAATTATAGTCTGCCTGATTGCAAATGAAATTACAAACCTGTCCTTAGGGCACAATAGTGTCCCCACCTACATCTTATCGGCCCCCAGATCTCATTTAATCTTGACAGATGTGTAGTACTGAGGCACCGTTGCAGGAAACTCTTAGAGTAAATTAATCTGACGAGCACCTTTCTCTGCAGTACCCCACACTCTTCCAACAGACAGCTTATTCCTCCAGCATTTCTTATGCAGCCTACGTGACTCAATTCATCAGTAAAAGAACCAAATAAACTAAGAACATCAACCTCTGATGACTTGGAGCTTTTGCTGACTCTGGCTTCCCTTTGATAACCTAACTGTCTCGGCTTTATCAACTGATACCAAAGGCCTTTATTATACCGTTTCCAACAGTATCGACTTCTTTTCTTCAGAAACTTTTTGCAACCCTATCCAAGCACAACACAAAGCACGAAGCTCGTTTGGGGAAAACAAAGGCAGCTTTCCATGGACCCTTCAGTTCACTGCTTTTTAGTATTTAAAATCAATCCTGCTGACACAGGAGGTTGTGCCCTGGCAGGAGCTGAGCAGGGCACACAAGATGTTCTCCCTGTACTTGTCCCAACAGAGGACACGGATGAAGTGACAGATCCACTGCTGCAGCTGTGACCTGGAAGCAGCCTTCCAGCCTGAAGGGTGAGAGAGCATTAAGAACTAAGGCAGCACTGTCAGCAGGTCCCCGTTATCCCAATATCAGAACTGAGGGTTCCCGACACCAAACCTTGCCTTTGGCCATGGATTCTCTCTTCAGGGAACCTGAAGTGTCTCGGTGGTGTAGCTTTGAAGACTCATTCAACAGCACAGCCGTGAGCTCCTGCTGCAGATGAGCAAACAGCCAGAATCCCCTGCATCCTGAGACACCTTTAAAGAAGTCAGTCCCAGGCAGAGCAGCGTGACAACCCCAAATCACTGAGAACAGCAGCACGTTACCTCACCTACTGTAGTTGCTAAAAACAAGCCGACCACATGCCCAGCTGGCACCGAACCTCCAATATGGCCACAGAAATGCCTCCTCCTAACTCCTTCCTAACAGTGCTTGGAAAAACCCCAGCCCGACCCTGAACATCACAACACGGGTCTTTTGGAGGACACTTCCCTCCATGCCCTAACCTTGCCAATATTTGTTCTTGACTCCACCAGAACCCATTAATTTATGAGGCCTGAAAGTGCTTTTTATTACTGTCTTTGTTAATATCTACCCGCTACATGGCTGTGAACAAAAACGAGTGGTAGATGAGTAAAACATTGTTGGTTTTTCATCATCCTTTCCCTCCCGATTGCTCAAGCCTAGCAAGCAGATTTTTTTGGCCTTGGCTTGTAAAAATGCCAAGTACAATTCAGCAAGAGAAGTTATAATACGTGTAAAAGAAGACTTAAAACCTACCTAATGTATTTTTCGAGGTGAAAAAAAAATAGGAATGGTTAGATCACATGCTTTTAATAAACTCTTAGAAAGGCCACAGTGTTACTGCCCTGGATCAGAACTAACAGAAATCCCCAGATTATTGAAGGCTACGTATATGTTTCATCTCAGATTACAGCAAGGAAAGCTCTTGCCAATTTGTACACAATTTGCTCCAAAATAGCACACACATCTGCTCATGATTGCACTAGCAATTTTTTAACATCCTCATGCTCTGTAAAACCATTCCATTTCAACACTACTCTGCGGAGGATATTAAGAAACACAAGAACACGTGAGCCACTCGTTCTGCCCAGCATGCCTGCAGTCACCAAGTGATTAATGGTATGGGTAAATTAAATTCACATTATTGACTAAAAAGGACTTAGCAGAAGATCTTCTGCTATGCCAGTCACTGCTCGGGTAGAGAGGGCATTTTGAAGAATGGAGCACAGGGATTTTATGTCTACTTACTTGAACCACTTACAGATTTTGTTAGCAAGTGCTCATTCTTAGCGTTTTTTCCCCAGAATTCAGATCACTGCTGCTTGCAACGTGAAGTGGCAAGTGAAATCTGACTCCTGCCTCAGTTTCCAGACAGCAAAACGAACGGGTGATTTACCAGTCTGGCTTGCTTCTATGGTAAATTCCTCCTTCCCGCTTCACTCATCTGCTTGGATTATGATGGCAAAGCTACCAGAACTGAACTGGAGGAGCAGTCTCCAGGGTCAGCCTCGAGCTAACAGGTGCTCAGAGCACCTGAAATTCACGTTCATCTCATCAGATTTCTTCACGGACTGAACTCATCCTGATCTAAAAGCACATACCAGAGAATGACATTAAAAAAATGGAAATGAACAAGAAATGAACAAGAGGCAATTCCACAACTACTATGGGTATCCGTTCTTAAAGGGTTTAGTGAACACTGCATGGGATGTCAGAAAGGACAGGATTTATCCAGAACACTCGAGACCAACTCTTGCAGCCTGTCACTTCTAAAGACAGGCATGTCTTTGCATAGTCTTGAGCTGAATTGCTCTGCAATATCCAAAAAGGTGAGCTGGAAGCTTCAGAAAGCAATATTTGAAGTACCTTTGCCAATGTATACAGATTTTCCACTGGAGAAAAAGAAAGAAAAAAAAAAGGATAAAAACCATCTCAGAGGGAGGTGGAAAAAAGAAAGGAAACCAACATCTAAAAAGATTATTATTTTTTAATTGCAACTGGTTTCACTTACCAACTTCCCAAATTACCTGCAGTTTAGTTTACTAGCCCTTACCCTTTGATGTTATGAGTGGTAATCACTGCGTTATGTTTACAAAGCACTGGCATACATCTCACTCAGTGCTTCTTTGGGTTTCTTGAGGGCAGAACGTTCACATGCTCTTCTCTGACCCCATGTTCCTAATTATTTCTCTGCATGCCTACGTACAACTCATCACCAACCGAACTGACCCAAACACCAGCTGAATCCAGCTGGCCTAGAGATTTTGGTATGCTTTGTACTAAACCATCCGTCTTCTCTCCTTCAAATTTACCTGCTGTTCTAGGTTATTTGAGAAGCTGATTAGAAAGTTTCTCCTGTCAAATGCCACGGCCAGATGTGCTACGTTTGATGCAAAAGCCAAGCAGAACCCGGTTCAAGCAGTAACATATGAGCTGACTGCCACCCAGCTCCCGTTCTCCGAAGGCACTAAGGAATACCCGTTTGAGCAGCAGATCTGCTCCCTCCCAAACCCAGCACACACAGCTGGGATGCAGCTGGGGCTACCACAGCAGCGCAGGCAGCAGTTGCTGCCCCGGGAAAGGCAGCAGCTCGCCCCAAAAAAGGGGCAACCTGCCCCGAAGGTGCCTCAACCCAAAGCCGCCCGCCGCAACTGCAGGGCTGGACCACCTGGATTGGAAAGTATTTTTTGGAAGTGTACCTTCACGGAGGGGTCGGCGAGGATTTGCTTCCTGAAACTGCAGCAATAATGCATCTTAAGTGTTTCATGTGTCATGCCAATGATAACACGGAGAAGTACAAGGCCTGGGTCAAAGCCAGTTAATCCAAAGGGCTGTTCTTATGTAAACAGTGGAAAACCATTCTACTTGGGAGCGTCCCGCAGAAACCCGTGCAGGAAGTCTCTGTTTTCTCCTTTCCGCTGAACCAATTGTGCCAAGTAAGGTTTCATGATAATCTGGTAGTAAGCATATATGCAAAATAGTACGCCTTTGTTTGAAAAGAGCTGGAACGCAGCTGGGAGCGGTGAATCCTCTCTAACTTAATTAAGCTAAGTTTGGACTGCGTAATGACTTCAAGGAACCTTTGTTTTTAAATAAATCAGAAGTGGTAGCATGAGCCAGAACGGGAATTTTGGACACCGAAACAGTCTTCTTATTTACAGTTTGAGTACAAAACAAGCAGTGTTAGGGCACATTGTCCCCACTCATCTGTTTCTACTAACTCACTTCACACCTTGGTGCTGCTACCTTCAAATCCCAGAAGAATCACATCTGCTTGGGCCTCCGCTTCTCCTTCCATCTACCTACAGAAGCTGTGCCCACACCTCCTTTATTTTCAAAAAAGAAACCAACAGATCGCTTGTGTACCAACATCACTGCGACTCCTGCTCTCCACGGTTAATGCGCTCACACCTCTGCAGAATTTAAAGCAGTTTTAGCCGGTGAGACGCACAAGGTAAGAACCAGCTTGTTTCCTCTGCTTACATGTTAACAGAAGGCAGCCTACAGATAAGCACAGCGGGGTTTCCAACCTCCCCAGCTCGGTCAGCACTCTCTCTCTGATGAAAATACCAAAAGGGCTGGTGGTGCCGGTAAATCCGGCAGCAGGTATTCATGCCCGGAGGACGATAAGCTAAGGTCAGCAGCAAGCAACAAGCTTAGCCTCCACCGCTCTGTAGCAGACTTGAAAAAAGGCGACAGGCCTGAGAGGGCTGGCACGTGGCCACTCACTGCTCCTCCACGTGGGGACCCAGGCATCCAGGAAGTCGGGGCAAATGTGCTCCTGACCTTACAGCAAGGCGCACACGCTGCCGTTACACATCGAGGCAGCGGGCAGATGCAGCAGTCAGCAGCAGACAAAGACTGCTGTGGGTTTTCAGGCTGAATCATTCAGGCTCCCTTTGTGATCTCACGCTGTCATATAAAAAAAATTATTTTCCCTACCGTAACTTTGCACAGCCAGCTCTCCCAAGCACCTTTTTAGCCTTGCAAACACGTGAATGAGACTTAATAACTACCCTTACGCAGCCAGGTTTGGATTACCAATTGCTTACAGTGGCTACCTTAAATACCTACGCAATATTTTCCAGATGTTGCTTAACATCTATTTACTGTACATTAAGTTCTATTTATTGTGCACACTGGATTGTCTCTGCGGTTGTGTTAAGAAAGCAGAGTCATGTTATACATGCTGTCTATGCAGAGTACACAGTCCAAGGTTTTAGGAACCATTCCAGTTAACGAGTCATGATTAAAAAGCAAAATACAGATGACTGCTACATGCATCATAGTCATGACACATAATAATAACTTCTTTGGTAGCATAAAACAGACGTTTTACAGCAAGAAATATTTATATGAATGTGCACTTTGCAAATACTCAAACAATAAGATATGCTTAAGCATGGAATAGCCAACATTTAGAGACTCAGACCACGGCCATATGAAGACACATTTTCAAATGATGTTTGTGCTACTGACACAATAAATAAAATGTATGAAATAGATGCCATACAGACAGTAAGTGAAGAATTCCCATGCGCTGACTTAGTAACAAGTGTCATCCCAAATGCATCCCAAAGAGCAAGACAAGGCTTCCACTGCGGGCACACTCTGTTCGCTTTTCCATCCTATTATTCTCACCGCTAAAAAAGCCACAGCTGGTTTATATCAGGACAGCCAGCGTTTGTGAGCCACCCCAAGGCAAGGGCACGGCGCAGAGCAGGCACTGTGAACTCATCCCAAGGTACATCATCGCCCAGGCTGTCCTCTGTTGACGTGCAGCGCTGTCCTCAGCTTCCCTTGGGGCAGAGCCGAAGTGCCTGGCCCTCCTCATGCGTTTGTGCTGGACAGCATACGAGCGGTTCTTATCCCGAGGTGATTAGTTACAGAGGTGTGCTTTCAAACGAGTGAAGACAAGGCATGGCCCTGCCAAACAGCAAGCCAGTTCCTATGACAACTTTCCACTGCAGCCTGGCTGGAGCCCATTAATGCACCTTCCCCAGGCCAAGCAGCTTCTGCATGGCAATGCTGCCGCGGGTCCTATGGGCTCCGTGGGACTGACCCCATCAGTGGCGAGTGACTGGTTGCACTGTGCTGGATCACCCAGATCCCACAGAGCTCCCCCATTTGAAATTTATACAAAGAGGGGGCTCGCTGTGCACAACCACTTTTGTCTCTCACCCACAACCCCTTTCCGCACACCTCCTTGCAAGTCGGTGTCCACAGAGCACGTGGGATTCAAAGGCTGCGGATCGGCTCCGTTTGCCCCAAGGAACCGCGGCCAGCCCTGGGCCGTCCCCAGATAGCAGCTCCCTGCAAACTAAACATGTCATTTTTTAAGTGAAGCATTTTATTAAGCTGACCTGCAAATAACAGGTATGAGGTATGACAAAGAGCAACAACTGAAGGTGGTTTTTTGTTATTCAAAATTGCCTATAAACTGGGAATTTGCCTGGGAAAATTCCAGCTTGCATCTGATTTTTTCTGGTGTATATCCTAGAAGCAGTGTATATAACACTAACGCTACCAAAGCAAACATACTAACGGGCTCTAAATTTCAAACCTCAGCTGAAAACATTTCTCCCATTCTTACAATTTTTCTCCCATTTATCTCTGCAATTGTACTTCATTCAATGGAGCGTTTTAGATGTAATTCGGTGGTGCATTTTGCAATACAATTTGCTTGAATGAAGCTATACAGAGTAAAGGTTGTATTGTACTATATAATGAAACGACGTCCATGCTTGAACAAACTCCAACTGCCGTTAATCAAACCAGCAAGTTCCTGAATGATCTTTTGGAGTCAGGACTAATGGCAATAGATTATTTTAAATAGCAGTTCCACTCTAAAATATGTTTAGGTTGACAAGGGCTGTGACAGACTTCCGCAGCGAAGCGGATGAGCTTGCAAGTAAAACATTACGGTTTCTCCTCGTTGCTGGAACCACAAACTCAGCTCACGAACCGGAGATCAAAATGCAGTTTTGAGTTTTGATTCTGGTTTTCAGTAAAGCCGTGCAGCACCTGCAAAGACCCGCAACCCTTCCTATTTTCAATTCGTTCGCTACTCATTACCTTATTTCCTTGTTCCCAAAGCCAAGCAGTCGGTGTACGGATCGACACCGCGCTTCGGCTGGTGGCCAGATGTGATAATAAACTGACACAGGTAAGGAGGAGAGGTGTGTATGTAGTCACTGAGAAAGCATACTGCAATTTTGAGGTTCAAATGGTAAATCTTCCAGAGATAAAAATAAATGAATGATTAATAAAATTTCTTTTAAAAGTAAGTAATAATCGTGCCTTGGGAGGGACGTCCCCAAGCCCATGTGTGAGAGGATCCTCAGCATCCAGCCTGGCAGCCTTCTGAAAACTAGTGCTGGAGCAAACTTGCAGATTTCATCATCTCGCCGGTTCCAGGAATTTTTAAAAACAGCCTGCGCTACAAGAAACTGCACTGCCCTGTGAAGTCACGCAGTGTATCAGAAACCCGTGTAGGATTGTTTCCGTCATGTATTTTGCAACAGTATTTTTGGCACAAAAGGAAAGATTTTTTTTCTTAAAAAAAAAAAAAAAAAAAAAAAAAAAAGCATAAGCAAACGTGAGGAAAGCGGTTGTGTGTTGTTTTATTTTTTTAACTCTTATTTGGTGCCTGGCTCCTGTCTTTTAGCTCGAGCCTGATACAGACAAACCAAGAGCACCCCGAACACCACAGCGGTGACAGGGAAGGGAACTTGGGAGAGGGGGGCGCCCTGCTGGGGAGGGGACCGCGAGGCAGCAGCGGGGGCTGCCGGGGTCCTCCCCGCACCGCCTGACGGGGAAAGGCCGGGGGCGAGCACCGGGAGCTCCACACGCCCCTTGCTCCGCTCCCCCCCCTCGCCTCACGCCGGGCCGCGGCCATAGCCCCCCGCCCCGGCTGAGGGGAGCGCCCCGCTCCCTCGCCCCCCCCCCTTCCCGTTTCCCCAACGGTCCCCTCCAACGGTCGCCGCCACGCGCCCGGCGCGCGCACGCGCAAAACCCGCACGCGCCCGCGCCCGCGCGCGCGCACTGCCCCCGCGCGCCCGGGCCGCTCTCACCTCCTTGCCGCGCTCGGAAGAAGTGCCCCGCACGACTGCCGCAGCGCCCCGGCGGCGGCACTGCGCAGGCGCGGCCCGCGCCCCGCCCTTCTCCTTCTCCTCTCCCCCTCCCTCCCCCTGGCCGGCGCCAGGGAGTGGGGAGAATGTGCGAGGCCGGCGGCTGGCCGCAAGGGAGCGGCGGCAAAGTGCCGACCTGAGGAGCAGCCGCACGGAGGCTCCCCCTGTCCCCCCCCTCAGGCCCGGCGTTGTCCCCGCAGAAAGATGGGGGGCTGCCACCCGGCCCTGCAACCCCGGCTTCCCGTGCTTCCCTTCAGCTGGCTGGAGGAACCCGAGCTTTCATTAAAATAAAGCAATTAATCACTAATTTTGGCTGAGAGTGGTCGTAGGGTGGGCTGGGGTGAGCTGAGGGGGCGTGTGGGAGATGTGGGGTCTCACACCATGAGCCCCCATTTTTCACAGAATCATAGACTCACATTAAGGTTGGAAGAGACCCCAAGGTCATCTGGTCCAGCCTTCCCCCCGCCGCCAATGTCGGCCCTGAAGAGACTCAGAATCGTTCAGGTCGGAAAAGACCTCCTGACAGCACAGGCCTGGAACCTTCACCATTAATTTTGGCTAAAGCCAAAAGCTGAGTTGTCACACAGCCACAGCAGGGGGGTGTCACACAGCCGGGAAGCTCAGCCTGTGGGCACCGCGCACGCCAAGCCACAGCCTTGCACCTGCGTGTGCCCTGGGTTCATCTTGGGGTGCCTCGTCTGGGCACCAAAGTGGGTGGCTTTACCTGGAGATGTGTCCTCCTCGATTTGGGAGCTCATTTCCGTACATCCTTGTGGCTGTGCCACCCTGCAGTGTGTGGGGCTGTGTCTTTCCAACACATACCCACATGCTGAAGCCAGCAAGGATGATAAAAAGCATGAAATGATTTTCCTCTGAAGGGAAATTAAATAGATTAAAATATTTCAGCCTAGGAAAGAGACCAAGGAGGATAAGGCAGAGATCTGCAAAATCGTAGATGGGGTGGGGACGGTGGCAGGAGCAAACTTTTGCAGCAGTGTCACTGTCTCAAAACCAGGGGCATTAAATGAAATCAGTTGGCAGCAACTTTGAAGTGCAAAGATGATGTTTTTTTCACAAGGCATATTATCCAACTGCAAATTACAAAGCAAGGTGGCATCCAGGACATGACCTTACACTGATTAGATAAGGGCTGGCAAACACAGGGACATGACCACTGCTCAGGGAGCTCCAAAGCCACAGAGAGCCAGAACTGAAGAAGCTGCACCAAGGAAGCTTCAGTGCCACTTCTCTGCTCTTTCCCTAAAAATCTCCCACTGTCCCAGACAAACTCCTGAGTTACTCCTGAATTAGAGGGAAGCAGTACAGCTATTTTTACATTTGCATTAGTGGTTTTGTGTCTGGATGATTCAGCAAATAAATCCTTGTTTCTCTCTCCCAAAGGGGGCCAGACCTGCTTGTGCTGGCAGGTCTGGCAGCAGACTCCTGACAAAAACTTTGAATCTGCTGTTGTCCCTCAGTTTCCCTCGGCTCAGCAGCCGGGAAGCATTTCCCTCCAAGGCCACTGCTGCAGTGAAACCAGGTGGTAAAACATGTACGCAGAGCATGAGTTTAATGGACTGTGCTGGAAACTGGACAGAAGATGTGTATCCCATTTGCTGTGTGCACAGCTGAAAGGACAGCTCTTTCCTTTTAATCACAACCCCAGGCTAAATGCAGCTCCTGAGATAAATTGTTGAACGAGTCCCATCAGCAGGTGGGTTTGGTGCAAAGTCACAAAGTTTTAAGGTTTCCTCCTGCTGTCTACAGCTTGCCATAGGTTTGCACTTGCATTCGCTGGAATCCAAAGTGCATACACACCTCTTTTGCCAAGGGACTGGATTCTCAAGGCCTTTCTCTGTGCATTGGAAAAACACAACGTGATGTACAGAACCACACAAAACATTGTAATGATACCCCTCTCCCTTCCTCTTTTGGCAAGTTTTGAGGATTGGTTCTGTGTCATCTAAGGATATCCTCTCAGTCTGCCAGGACACAGCTCCTTCTCGAAGACATGGCCACACTACTGCTCTCCCGCTCATTGAGGATGTACAATTTCCAGGTTTGTTGGCCAAGTCAGCCCCTGAGACCTGTGCCAGGCGCTAAAAGGGTTTACAAGGGGGTTGTGTTTGGATGCCAACCACCTGGGATGAGTTTAGACTCAGCTGGCAGCTCATACAGAGGTGGATCCCAAAGTCTTGGCCACCCTTTTACTCTGAAAGAAGCAGAGCTCCAATGAACTGCAGCTGCACCCCATTCTGCATGAGAGTAGTGGTTACTATCATTTATTGACTCAAATTCCCTTGAGTCAATAAATTCAGCTACACAGTCAGCACTCCTGAGCCAGCAGTCATGCTGGCAGCTGGCTCAGGTCCCACCTGTTTCAAGCAGTCTTGCTCCTTCCATCTCCAGAAAACCTCATCCATTCAGAAGCAAAGGGTTCCAGCCCCATGACCTTTACTCTGTGTATCCCAGCCCTTGCAGAAACCCTTGTATTTTAATTTTATTTTATTTTATTATTTTATTATTTTTTAATTTTTAATTTTTATTTATTTATTTTCTGCAGGAGAGTGTGACAATCCTACCTCTGCTTTTAGATCACATCCATATGTCAGCACAGGTAGGGAGGCCTCTCTACTTTTGCAAGACAAGGCAGAACCAAAGCAACCTTCATCATCAGTACTAATCACCGTAGCAAAGTCGTCAAAACGATGCCACATAACTAAGCAGAGCTGGTGACTTCCCTGTTCCTCGATCAGTTACTGCTGGTAGCAGAAACCTCACTTAGGATATAGTAATGCAAAGCAACAGGTGTTGAGGAAGTGGTTAAACACACTTTGCATGTGAGAAGTATGTGAAAGACCTGAAAAGAAACAATCCAGAGTGCAGGGAAGATTTCTGCAGCAGCGGTGTGAGCCCAGCTGCCTGGGCCAGGCTGATGCTGAGGGGCCAGGAAGGCTGTAGACCCATGGCGTGAGCACCTGGATCACAGAATCATAGAATGGCTTGGGCTGGAAGGGACCTTAAAGGACACCTAGATCCAACCCACTGCCACAGACGTCCAGGAGTGAGGAGGGATTTATACATGTGTGTTTGTGTGCAGCAGGAGATCTGGTGGCATATTTCTTCATGTTCCTCACACATGGATCACAGTTATTCTAAGCTGTTTTCCCCTCTCATGGCCACAGTTTGTGATGTTGCTGCTAGCGACAAGCCAATTCCCTTGGTCCCTTGGCAGCTCCTGTCACAGGGACCTTCCAGACATGTCCCTATCCTTGCACCCCCCTGTGCTCCAACTGCCCATGGCCCCATCCCACCGAGACCCCAAGCTGCTGGGGGGACCCCAGTCCTCACTGGTGAAGCGGAGCTGGGACCATCTCCTGGGGCACCTTCACCCCAGGCACAGCACGGTGTGGGTTCCCTTGAGCATTGGCAGGGATGAGCGCTTTGTCCGTGTGTGTGTGTGTGTGCAGCATCTGTATGCGTGTGCAGCATCCCTGTGTGTGTGCCTGCCTCTTTTTCTACCTGCGTGCCCGCCTGACCCTGTCTCTCCACCTGCCCATCTCTGCCTGCTTCCCTCTGCGTTTCTGCCTCTCCTCGTGTGTGCATCTGTGCACGCCTCTTTGCACATCTGCTCATCTTTTTGCCTGGCGTGTGTACGTGTGTGTGAACAGGCCTGTCTCTTTGGCGTGCCCACCTGCCTCTTTGTGTGTGTGACCTTGTCCCTCCATCCCTCCCTCTTTCCGTCCCACTCTCCCTCCATCCCTTTATCCATCCCTCTATCCTTTTCTCTGTCCTTTTATCCCTCCCTCCATCCTCTTCTCCATCCCTCCATCCCTCCCTCTGTCCCTCCCTCCATCCTTTTCTGCATCCCTCCTTGTATCCCTCTCCCCATCCCTCCATCCTTCCATCCCTCCACCCATCCTTTTCTCCATCCCTCCATCCCTCCCTGTAGCCCTTCCTCCATCCTTTTCTCTATCCCTCCATTCCTCCCTGTATCCCTCACTCCATCCCTCCATCCTTCCCTCCATCCTTTTCTCTATCCCTCCACTCCCTCCATCCCTATCTCCTTTTCTCCCTCCCTTCTTCCCTCCCCCACCCTCCTTTGTCCCTCCCCTACCCCTCCCTCTCCCCCTCTCTCTCCCCTCCCGCCGCCCCGTTCAGCACGGCCGGTCGCGGACAGCTCCCTCCGCTCCCCGCCATGAGCTCGGGCAGCACCGAGCCGCCGGCTCTGGCCGCCTCCTCCCGCCGCCTCCTCCTCCCCCAGACCCCGGTGCCGGTCCCGATGCCTCGCCCCAGCGAGAAGGAGCAGCTGCGGGACCTCAACGAGCGCTTCGCCGGCTACATCGAGCGGGTGCGGGCTCTGGAGGAGCGCAACCGGGCGCTGGCCGCCGAGCTGGCGGAGCTGCGCCGGCGACCCCCGGAGCCTCGGCGGCTGGGGCAGGCGCTGGGAGGGGAGCTGCGGGCCCTGCGAGCCCGTTTGGAGGAGGCTCACGGCGAACGGGCTCAGGCGGCGCTGGAGCGAGCCCGGCTGGCCGAGGAGACGCAGCGCTTGCGGGCTCGCTGCGAGGAGGAAGCCCGGGGCCGTGCCGAGGCGGAGCAGGCGCTGCGAGCCCGGCAGCGGGCGGCCGAGGGGGCTGCCCGGGCTCGCTCCGACCTGGAGCGGAGAGCCGAGGCGCTGCGGGAGGAGCTGGAGGCGCTGCGGAGGGCTCACGGCGAGCAGCTGGCGCAGCTCGGGGCCGAGCTCCGGGCCGCCGCTCCCTCCGCCCCGGCTCCCGGCTCGGCAGCCCGGCCCGAGCTGGCGGCGGCTCTGCGGGAGCTGCGAGCCCAGTACGAGGCGCTGCCGGCCCGCAACCTGCAGGCGGCCGAGGACTGGTACCGGGCCCGCTGCGCGGGGCTCCACGAAAGGGCGGCTCGCAGCCAGGAGGCCGTCCGGGCCAGCCGCAGGGAGGTGGGCGAGTGCCGGAGGCAGCTGCAAGCCCGCGCCGTGGAGATGGAGAGCCTGCGGGGAGCACACGAGTCCCTCGAGAGGCAGCTGCAGGAGCTGGAGGAGCGCCACAGCGCCGAGGCCGCCGGGCTGCAGGTGAGACGGGTGCCGCCCTCCTTCCCCGGCAGCATCCTGCAGCCTTCATCCCCCCCCACCCTGGCAGCTGCAGCAGCTCGTTGCATTCACCCCTTATTCACCACCCTAGGGAGCGGGGAGAGCCCTGGGAGGGGGACAGGCAGGGCTGGGACACCCCTACACGACCCCTTCCTGCAGGTCTCGCAGCTTGGGGCATGGCCCCCTTCCCACCCCATCCCCTAAATTGGCCCTGGAGTTGCCCACGCGTTGCCCAGAGCCATGGGTAATTCCTCGAAGCCGTCTGCTCAGGCTTGGCCCCTCGCCTTGTGGCCTGGCCCTTGGCACCAGCGCTGCAGAAATTGGAGCTCTGCAAATAGGAAGGCTGAATTTGCAGCCAGATCCCAGCATCTCTGATGCCCTTGGAAAGACGTGTGTGGCAGACACCAAGCCCTACATCTCTCTTACTCCATTAACACAATACTACCACATTTTCTTGCTACAGGGAGAACATCCATGTTTTAAAGTAAAATAAATCCCGAGAGTGCTCTATTACATGACTACTAAGTGATTTTTTCCTAAATCAAGCCATTTCCTTCTAAATAATGAAACAACTGCCTTACGTCACACCCGAAGGCTGCTGCTATTTCACAGCCAAGTAATGCCTTGTCATGGAGGCCAGATTTTGCCAGGCTGTCTAGGAAGCTAGGGCTGTAGATCCAAGCTGCTTGCAATCTTGCTGAGTAGTTGGGGTCCTCAACAAATATTGTGGAAGTAGGCAATGTTTCCTGTAGTGGATGACAGGATTACACATCATAATCTTCTTAAATAGCCTTGATGCTTTGTGAAAAGAGGGATTTCAGGAACAAATCAATCGGAAAAAAAACAAACAAACAAACAAACAAAAAAAAACCACTAATGTGGCTGGATTAAACAGGACCATAATTCAGATTGATTTAGCTGCAGAACATCAGCTTCCCACTACGTGACCCGCAGGATCTGCTGTTTGTGGTAATACTTGGGAGAATACAGGGAACAATGTGCCTGAGTAGGAGCTAAATAATTTCCCTGGCTGAAATTGATGGAGAAGAATGGAATTCTACCTTAAAAGTGAAAATTCCTGTTGTCTGAGCCTTTAAAATTATTCTATCAACTGTTTAAGCATAGACGTGTCTCACTGTATTCTTGGGCTATCCTAAGAGGATACGAGGGAGATGATGCAAGACACTAAGGAGGGGGCAGTTGGGGATGAGGATGGGGACTGGGTGGGGATGGCATGGCAGGACAATGCTGGTTCACTGCAACGGCAGAGCAGGAGGCGATGGAAAGGGCTGGCTGTGGGAGTGGGCGCCGGGGAGCTGATGTTCGCAGTGGCCACTGCAGGGCTTTGCAGGCAGGGCTGCACGGCACTTGCTACAAACTGCTTACTCATTGCCCACACCCCGGGTGGCTGTGACAGGGAACCATTTGGTCTGGAAAGATCCCCCGTGCGAGTGGGTTTTACTGCTTTCAGGCCAGCAGCCCGTAGGCTTAAATATTTGAGTGCATCTGGGGTTAAAATAAAAAATAAAATAAAAAACAGGGGCTGGGGCTCTCAGGCACCGCCCCAGCCCAGTGTCCCAACCCTAATCACCAACTGCAGCCCTTCCCCAGGCCACCCTTTGCATCCCCAGCACGCTGTCTGGTCCCATATACCCCTTTGATGGTGTTTAAACCCACAACATCCCATCCCTCTGCAGCGCCTGCCTTGTCCCTGCCAGACTGGGCTCCCCCACTGACCTCCCGTCTCACAGACCCTGCAGTAGAAAGGAAAATATAGAAAACCATCAATGTTTAAAGCCCCCCCACTGCTCACACTCACAAGCTACACTTGGTGCTCTGCCTGCTTTTCCACCCCTGTTAGTGTGAGATTTTGTGATTATAAGCTCCTGGTTGGGATGTGCAGAGTGGAAAACCCATAGGAAAAAAAAAAAAAAAAAGAATAAAAAAAAACAACAAACACTGCAAAACTCAGCACCAAGCACCCTGTCTTTGCCTCCCTGCAGGACACCATTGGGCAGCTGGAGGACGACCTGCGCAACACCAAAACCGAGATGGCCCGGCACCTGAGGGAGTACCAAGACCTGCTGAATGTCAAGATGGCCCTGGATATCGAGATAGCTGCCTACAGGTAGGGCTGCTCAGATCCTGCTCCTCCAAGCCATTGCTCTGCTAGGCAGTGGTTTTTAACAGGCACCATTACACGTCCCCATTGCAAAGTCCACCTCAGTGCAAAAGGCCGAGTCCCTCTCTGCTTCAGAGTTTTATTTTCCTGGGGTTTCTGAAGGGAGAGGGTAGAGCTGGTCTCAGAAGTGCTCCAAAAATGATTGGCAGAAGCATATTATTTTGAACTAGCTCCACAGTGCTCAGCTCTGTACTGTACCCAGGGGACAAATACTGAGAGAAGTGGCCTTTTCCTGCCCCTCCCTGGTACTGCAGAAATGCAGAGAAAGAGCATGGTTGATGGGGAGCTCACAGCATGATCAGAGCCAGTTGCCACCACAGGCCTGGGTGATAGTGGGAAATGCTCAGGCTTGTCACACCCTCAGGTGCAGCTGATGCTTCATGCCCAAGCCTCAGGTCCAGGCAACTGTGCCCCACATAACCAAACCTGGCTTGAAATTGGACCTGGGTCTGTTTTCATCCAAACCAGCTGCATTCCAGTGCCATGAAGGTGTCTCATGAGGTGTCCCCACCCTAACCCCTTCCCTTCTGCTGTGATTGCAGGAAGCTGCTGGAGGGAGAGGAGACACTCTTCAGCACAGGAAGTGTGGGCCTTTCAGCACTGAACCCTTTCCCCAACCCCACTTACTCTTTCCAGCCCCAAGGCTTTCGTTCCTCCACTCCATCCTTCAAGAAAGAGGAGCAAGGAGAGGTTGTTAAAACAACCTCCAAGATGTCATCTGGTCGGGCTGGAATGCTTGGCAGGACCACAACCACTGCCAAGAGAACAGAGAGATTAAACCTGAGTGGAGGAATCGCTGCAAATGCAAAAGTGTAATGGTGGGGACCCCATCCCTTTTGTATTTGAGGGGGAGTAGTCTCCACTCAGCCTTTTAATTGCCCCTTGGGAAACAGGCTGTGCCAAAGACCCATGCCCCACGGGGATGGGGCTCGGCAGCCCCCTACGCTCCCAGCAAGACGAAGGCCGAGCTTGGCACATTGCTCCCTCTCAAATAAGGTGCGGCCATGCTCTGCAGGTCGCTGGGTGCATGCTGTTGGGTTTTGTGCACGGGGACTTATGGTGGGGGGCAAGGGGATCCTGCTGCCTGAGCTGCAATTTGGGGAGGGGGTGGCAAGGGCAATGGAACTCAACTATAACTAGGGTTAAGGCTACAGATCTTCACTTACTATCCAAATCCATGTATAGCTAAAATATTTCCTCTTCCTTAAGCTGTAGCCATCCACTTTTAATCCCAGAAGCACAGAAATAGCCATAAACACAACTTGCTTCTGGTCTAGGAGCCACTTAACATTTTAAACAATAAGGAACATTTTTGTGTGTGTGTGTGTGTGTCCTGATGACTGTCTGTTTCTCGGTAGTGTTAGTCCAGCCATGTGCACAGGGTTTGTTGGTCAGGAACCAGCATGTCGGGCACAGCACCAGCACTGCTGAGCCCCCAGTGCCAGCTCCCAAAATGCCCCGTGAGCGGCAGGGAGAGCTGGGCACCACCGTGGCTCTGGCGAGGCAGTGCCCGCCCCACCGCTCGCTCTGCCAAACGTCACGTCCATGCCTCTGCTCCAGCCTTCCGACGTGTGCCAAATCTGATGTAGGATTTACAACTGTAGGTTTCCTTCAATGCCTTAAAATTGCCAGCAATCGCTTTTGCAAGAGCCGGAGACCGCGTGTGCTGTGTGTCGGTGCCCTGGCGAGGCTGCTATCACGAGACCTCACTGTCCTCTCAGTGGTGCCAGAGTTGTTCCTGGAACCAGCAAATCATTTGTTCACACTCTTTCCTCTTCTATTGTAAGGCACAAGTTAATAATTAAAAAGAAAGAAATAGTTATATGAACCAAACTGAGCTCTTCTGCCTTTTTTCGTGTGGTTTCACGCTGTGTCCTGCACCCTGTCTTCACCTGCATCCTGTCCATGATGATTCCCATGGACTGGGTCAGACTGGCTTTCACAAGGGCCTGCAGACAAGAACAAACATTTTGGCAGGACAAAAACTCCAGAGAGCTGGGGACAGCTGCCACCCTGCTCCTGGGGCTGCAGGCATGGCTGGCTCTGCTGGGGACAGTGGGGCACGTTTGGGCCTCATCCCCAGGTGTCCATGGCAGTGCCCCTGCCTTGTGGGAGGGCTCATGGCTGCCCAGTCAGGGAGCAAGGCCACCCCATGGGCAGGATTGCCCTTGTTTGCCCAAAAAATGAACTACAAGGCTGTGAGGGGCATCCCAAGATGGCTGCTGTGCCTCCTCCACGTGCTCAGGGATTAAAACTGGGCTGTGCTGGCACCCCCTAGTGAAGGTGAAGTGATCTACACCTGGGGACAGTTAACACAGGAGGTGGGGTGCTCCTCCCCTCCCAAGTAAATCCAGCAGGCAGCAGTGGCCGTGGAGCTGGTTTATCCTCAGAAGATGCCCATGCTCTGCCTGAGGCGTGCCTTCAGTGCAGGAGTCCCCGCGTTCCCCACAAGCAGCCAGTTGGTGTGAGGTGACACGGTGGTGGCACGTCCCTGTGAGAGCAGCGATGGGTCCATCAGCAGAGCCCTGCAGCTGGCAGCACAGGAGGGCACACATCCCCTGTGCTGGTGGCCTGCCCCAAAACCATGTCCTATGGCCTTCCTCTCCCTGCCACCTCACCATAACCTGCCCCAGGGTCCTGGGGACAAGGTGTCACAATCACCAGCCTTCCTGCCCTGCCTGTGGCCCACCGCAGCATGGCCGCTCCTCGTCACAGAGGCAGACGTGTGGACTTTCTCCCAGAGCAGGCATTTGGGGAAGATCAGGCAGATGGGCTGCCTGATCATTGCGAACCTCAGATACCCTCCAGCACTGCTTTGTTTCTGTCCCTTGAGTATAAACAGCCTGACGTGTCCTTTATTCCCAGCGCAAGCCTTGGTCATGCTTCCTGCCTGCTCAGCTGGTTGGATGCTCCTGACGAAGCTGGGATTTTACTTCAGCGATAACAATCTGGAGGGGCTGCATTCACAGAGGAGAACAAAGGAGCTGGCGGAGGATGTGTGTTTTTGGAACAAGATGCAGCTCTTTGTAAGGGACCACTCCAGAGTTTTCCTGCATTTCTAAAGCTCTGGGAAGGCCGCGGGGTTTGGTGCTGCACTAGGCTGGACAGGGCAGTATGTCCTCTGTCGTGGCCCCGTCTTTCTTACCGGGTTAAACACCGAGGATGCCAGAGGAAAGGAGTGAGTCATGCTTGAGCTGCTTAAAGATTTATATCTCTGCAGAGCTGCGACCTCCCAGCTAAAAGGCAGCTGCAGACACTGCACCACCACATGGGAAGAAGCAGGGAGCGGCCATTCCTCCATCGCGCTGCCTTGCCTTCATCTTCATGCTAGGGAGAAAGCCAGCCCCCATGCAAGGGTGTGAGCTCCCATTATTTTAAATCCTGCATGGAGATGCTAGGCCATGTAGCCGTGCTCTGTGGCTGCCTGACTCTGTTTATTTCATTGTTAGGAGGATGAGATGGGACAGCCCACACAGCCTGGGATGGGCCTGGGTCACGTTCCTGCTGCTCCAGTGACGGAAGAGATGGTTTCCTTCATGGTCCTGGTTCCAAGAGACCTTTGGCACCACTGGAGGTTCCTGCAGTAACTGTGTTGAGATGTACAGTTCCTTAAAAGCTAGGAGAGTCACTGCACACAGTTTTGCTATTGACACTTGCCCGGATGCTGGAACTCATTAAGAAGTAAGCCAAAGAAAAAGCAGCCAAAGAAACCCCCCCCCAAACGTTTGCATTCCTGCCAAAGAGAAACATCTCCATTTCCAGACTTGGGAAGAACCCTGGTATTCAGGGAGAAGGAATCAATAGGCAATTCAGGGCAAAGCCTCTTCCTGCTCCTCAGGCTGGATCCATCCAGTTCTCTTCTTGCCAGGTCTTCGTAGAGAGACCTCCCCAAGAAGAGCTTTATCCTCGAGTGAGTGACCCACGCACAGCCCTAATGCCAGCAGTCAAGCAGATGCACCCAAACAATTCAATGTCCACATCACTGGGAACTGACACTTCACATTAAAGTTTATACTGAAATAGTATGAGCACTGCAATCTCATTATGCAACTCTTCTAATTCATGCGACTCTTTACAGGCATATGGGAATAAGGAACACTTGGCAAACGTAGCATAGCGTGCAGACAGGGCACTGCTTGTGCTGGTGAGAGATTCTGACCCTCGGAGTCCCAGTCCAAGTAGGATTAGGATAGAAGGGGAAAAGAGGTGGAAAAAACCCTCTTGCCACAGCAGAATAGCCGGCAGCCCCAACACTCAGCATGCTGCAGCACACTGTGCTTCAGGGATGTGTTCCAACAGCGGTGACCGTGAGAGGGGCCAGCTGTCAGTATGGGTGCTTTAATACCTATTTATCCCATTCCGTCCCAGGGGACTCCAGCTGATCAAAAAGGGCTGCAGATGAAAGGTCTGCAATTATGGGGTTGGGAGGAAAGGCAATTCTACAGCCTGTGTCTTCATCCCAAACCCTGCAATTCACCTAGCTAAAACAGAGAGGGCCCTGCAATTCTGCAGCAAACATTTATAGCCTTGTTAAGGCAGTATTCACCACAGAGACAACTCCTTAGAACTGACAGCTCAGCTGTGTCCACCATAACAGAAAGAAGGAGCAAAGAAAGAAGTCCTCGTGCTTTGGTAATAGATATTGTTACCAGTCCTGTTATACCCACATTAATGAGGGGGACCTCAGTTGTACCCTGCTAATTGCCTGCCTTTCCATACCCACTAGTAGCATGGAGTTTTCCATTCATAGTGCTCTGTGTGCTTTATAGAAGTTATTGCACTAGGTGGACACAGCTGAGAAGTGAGGAATTCTGTTCAAGGTCATACAGCAAGTCAGGGAGAGAAATTAATAGAGAATGCTCATCCAAGTGCTCAGGCTTCCTCACGCAGTTTCAGCCAGCACCATTTTTGTCTGTAGGTCATGGCACATAAAGAATCTGTTATTGCCAACAGCAGGTGAAATGTTCTCCCATGTCCCAGGAGGAAGCTGTAGGCTGCAGGTTCTAGTCAAGGGCATTAGGCTCCTCACTCAGGGAATTCTTACCTTTTGGTCCCTGCTGTAGATGAGAAAGGACACACCGGTCCTTTATATAACATAACATCTTCCCTCATCACCACCTACAGAAAAGCATACTGCAAGCAGCCAGCTCTGAGCACACCGTGGTGTCTTGGAACGACTGGTTGACTCCCAGCACCGTGCGAGAAGGGTTCCAGAGCACCCCCCCAGGAACACACTATTTTCTACCCTAATCTCTGCCAAATCCCCACCACCCGCTTTTCTACTGTTAATGTTTCCCTTGGAAGAAAACAGACATCTTACAACTTCATTTCGAAATAGATTATTTTATCAAGCAAAAAGAAAATATAAGCTCTTTTCCACTTTTTTTTTTTGATAGATCTCTGTTGCTTTACACAAATACATCATTATATTACATCAAAATCCAGTAAAAATGGTGATACAGTTTCAGCAAGAATTTTGCAGCTGCAGGGCAACCAGTCGCTATCACATTTCACCTCAGATGGGATTACCATTCATGTCTCAAAAACAAAATTTGAACTGTTCAGTGATTAAGCTTGCATTTATGGCAACTTTCTGAAACCTCAGTAAATGTATCTGTTAACTCATTCAGCTGTGGTCTCAAAAATGACATGGGCAAAATTCAACTTACCATCACCTTGCTTCTCTTTGTGCTGAATTGCTTAGTGTTACAAAAAAGGAGGTAGAAAAACAAATAGAAGCAAAAGTGATGAGAACGTGCTGTTTGCAACATTCTCTCCATCTTTCAGCAAGTATCTATTGCAGCAGAACAAGTATATTTTAAAGTACTTTAGTCTGGCACCTGGTGCCCTCTCTCTATCAAGCGTGCAGCACATTAGAAGATTCATGTGGACAACTTATCTTCCCTTTAAAACAAAAGATAACACAAAAACCTCCTATGCCTGTTAATTGTTCCTCTCTCAACTGCTGGAGTGAATCCCCACTCAGTGTCTGGATGGAGCACAGATTGCATAATGGCACACCACACTGAAGAAAAGCCAAAAAAAAAAGGCTGGGGTGTAATTTTGATTTGCTAGCAATTGATATCACACGTTAACATAAATCACTGCACGTAAGAGCTTGATGATTCCCTGAAAAGAAATTCAACAGAATAGCATCAGACAGCTTGAGGGATTTTTCATTGAAGCTCATCGGTTGTTTCACATTTATAGAAGTAAGTGTTAAGGGTTCTCCTGGCTTGTGTGCCTCTGTCTGGTGGGGGTTCAAGGCCGGGGGCAATAGCAGCGTTCAGGAAATATTATTTTATACGTTGCCATCACAGTGCCCCTCCATTTTAAGAACAGCTCAGCTGCACATTTCACTGGTCTCTTGAACTGTATCTTGTTATGATTAATCTAGATACAACAAAAACCGGAACATAACCAACATGACTCAATGCTCATGACTTGATGGGAGCTTGATTCTGCATTTCTGAGAACTCCTGACACTTGGGCTCATGGTCTCCTCTTGCTGGGAGTTAGTAGATCCATAAAGCAACTCAGAATTACGCTGCAGTACAAATAGTATTTAATTAGGTTCTGTCTTAGCCATGCCACTGATGAGTAGGTAACCAGAAAATGAAACCAGAGTTGTTTCATTAAGTGAGAAAATGATATAGCACCTGTAAACTAACAAGTCCAAGCACACCTTCCTCTCGCTTCCTGAGCGTGAAGCTGGCTCATCTCCCATGAGGACAGAGATGCCATCCCATAGACGGTCTGCTGTTACAGCTCTTCTATCATCAGAACCAGAAGTGACTGGAGGAAAGCCAAGGTTAAAAGGAGACCAACAGAAATAAACAGCAGCAGGAGAGCTGAAAGAAGATTGGCACGTTTTAAAGCAAGCAGGCTGATTATCTTTCTGCAGGAAACTGCACAGCCCACATTTCAGCCTTGGCAATTGCCAAAGGTCACCCCCGCTGCATGCTGATGTGCCAAGCAGGGCCCCCAGGGGGTGTAGCAGGAGCTGGAGAGCAGATAAAGCATCAGCACCTTGAGGGTATGCTTTAACATAGAAGAAAGCAGGATGTTCAGCCAGAAGGCTAAGCTAAGAATATGCTTTCTGAAGGCAACTGAGGAAGAAAAGAAGTGAACAAATGTGAAATAAAAGAGGTCACTAAGGGCTCACAATAAAACATCCTGGGTAACAAAATTGCCTTGAAGCTTTAATTGACCTCTCATTAAGCCACTGAAGAATGAAAAAAGAAGTCTTGATCCTCTGCATTTTTACTACCATGTGATTTACCCCCACAGATAAACTGCAAAGATATTTCAGAAACAGTAGCTACCAATTTAGCAGACAGTTTACCTAGATTGGTCAGTCACTAATTTTTATTTATTAAAACAGAGACTGACATTCACCTCAGAGGC
This sequence comes from Oxyura jamaicensis, assembly GCF_011077185.1. Lineage (NCBI taxonomy): Eukaryota > Metazoa > Chordata > Aves > Anseriformes > Anatidae > Oxyura > Oxyura jamaicensis. The sequence continues at coordinate 23,047,600 of NC_048898.1, forward strand.
AGTGGCAATGTTGTCATCTTGAAGCTATGCAGAAGTTAATTAATTCAAATTTATGTCCTACTATAATGCTATCAGCTTCTATATAGCTGGTTAGCTCTGGAAACAAGCCCTTCGGTAGGCATGAAGTTCAAGCCAGGACTAGGAGAGAATTTGCAATGTAATGTGTGACTATACTGCTATTTTTTTTTAAGCATAGAGGTATATATAAACAAAACCACAAGTAGTGATGAAACAAGAAGAGACAGTATTGTCAAGCCAGATAACTTGTATAAAGCCAGGACGATCAGAATGGCACAGAAAGACCTGGTTCACAGGGGACATAACAACAAGAAACATGAACAAAAATAATCTAGTGGCTTTGACAAAGAGATGTCTGCATTAAGCACAAAAAAAAAAAAAAAAAAGTCTTGTAACTACATAGGCCCTGTATCTGTGTTGAAAAATCAGTTGGAGATTCTGGTATTAAGCCACCTTTCACAACTAAGCCCTATAACTGAAGTTTGTGATTCTAACAACCCTGAAGCACATCCAGTAGTTTCAATATTAAATTGCTACAATCCTGAGGCTGACAGAGGTGGAATGGAAATATGACAGCTCAATTTAAAATTGGCTAAAATAAACTTTATTTAACTGTTACAATATATAATCTCTTATCAACACAACTCACAAAGTTTACAAAATAATCCCATTTTCTGCTGCATTTTAAACACTAATTTTGTACAAAATTTGAAAGTAAAATAGGAAACCAGAGTTATAAATGTTTGTTATTTTTTTTTAAGAAGCATCACAGGAATTACTTCAACTAAGACTATCTCATGATGTCATCTTCAAAGGCAAAACTGAACATTTATTGTAAAGACCTGAGGAAGGATTCATGAAAGCTTTCTTTAGACAAAAGATCCCAGTATTCCTAGTTTGACAGCATAGCAGCGAATATGACAGGGAGCAAATGCACTTGAGCTAACTTAGGCACTCTGAAATGCCTTACAAAGGAATCTCCACTCCCTTCACTACACTGACCATCAAGCGAGCCTGGTACCTAACAGCAGCTTTCACAGATCTCTCCCATGTTTATGACTGAGAACGCAGCAAGACCGTAACATACAAAGCTCTGATCCTTAATGCTGCACAAGAAACAATGGAAATCTTAAACAGAACTTGAGACATCATAATTATCACAAAACCCTAGAATTTTTATTTCATTTTTTATTTTTTTTTTATTAAAAACATGTATCTATTGTCCTCTGGGAATCTGGTAGTAATAATAGGCACGTATTATGTTATTTAACATCCTCAAACCTGGTCTGCACTAATACACATTAGAAAGAGTGGAAAAAGCTACCATTTTTTCACTGCTGCTAGAAAGATGTGCGCTAAGATTAAAGAACCTGTATTCCTGCTAGTCAAGTCATTTGACAGATTTTACGTTGACAGTGGAATCAAGCTGACAGTGATTATTGTAAATACAGCAAGCAGGTAGAAAGAGGTGCTACGTTTTTTTTCCCCATGCATAGTTTAAACAGCTTATAGCCAGCTCATCTCCATTAAGAGTAGAGATGCACTATCCACCATTTGGTATAAGTCAAGCTACCAGCAAATCTATCTCCAGTGCAAACAAAATTGTTTTTCTTGAAGAAAAACAAGTAAATTTAATGCTACTTCAGGAAAAAAAATTGTGATACATTATTTTCTACCCATTTTGGTCTGTATTTCAAGAGTTCCCTTCTCCCTAAATCACATCTGAAGACAAATGATCACCATACATCTTTTTTCCGCCAAATGACCGTCTCCTCCCCAGAATACATTATACTGCCCACTGAAGATCATCCCTGAGAGCACTGTTCTAGCTAGACACTTCAAAAGTAAGCAAAATCCCATAGCTTTGAGGAAAAGGGCTGCTCATCCTGTGAGATCTTGTGGTTTTAGGAAGTATTTAAAGAAATGCAGCAACTCTGAGCATTTAAAGTCCCTGAGCTGAGTGAAATTTTAAGACAGTCATTTTTAACACAAAGCATAGCATAGCAACATCCACAGCTGTACCTACAGAAGCTTTTTTTCTTTTTAAGTGATAAAGTCAGATGTTAAATCACAAGCATACAGCAGTTAGCAGTGGTTCCTTTTACTTGCTTCCTGTCACAGAAAATACGATGGCCTTCTTTGGTGAGAAACAGCAGTGAAGAAGCTTGATGACTTTGGATTCTTTCACCTTCTGATGTATTAGCAATCTAAGTTATGTTTAGCGGAGACACCACAAGGCCATAGTGCAGTACAAGTAAGCCATCCTAGAGAGAAGAGAGATAAGCTGTGTTATCATATCACTTTACCTTCTCCATGAGGCATTTCCATCACAGCCTGGTATGCCACTTGTGTGACAGAACTGCAGATTCAACCTCTCCCATTTCAGAGCATTCCCCTTCCATAAGAGGAATGCAATTTTTAACTGTTATAATGGAATTGTCTCATTTTCATATAATAGGCTCCCTTTACAACTTACATTGCTTTCCGCATGAAACTACAAGGCAGAATAAATCACTTAAATAGCTCTAAAAGGAGCTGCCAAAATCTGGTCATTAACTCAGGACACCGAAAGTCAAAAAGTTACAGAAAGAGAATGCAGGAAAAGAGGGAGGAAACACATAGTTGCCTGAGCATGGAACTCAGATTCCAATTTCCCGTGTTAATTAAGTTTACTGTTGGCTCTACCTTACTTTTTGCAGCTCTATTACCTTTAACAACTGGGATAACTAAGATAGAAAGACAATATAACAGATCATATAAAAAGTAAAACTTTTTATTTATTTTTAAATAAGAAAGCATTGTTTACATCTCTACAGGTTAGCCAGAGTCTTGAATATGTCAGTAACACATTTAATATAATTCTGCCAGTTTTTTCCTTATGCAGAAACAGTTAGAGAAACTTATGCTGCCAGCTCACAATTTCTTCCTAATTCTAGATGCACAAATAAGCACTTCTTGAAACGCTGTGCTTCTACTGAAGTTAACAAAAGAACCTTTCACCTGTGAGATGGGATACTTCCTGACTCATTAATGTCTTACTTATGTCACTTAGTTCACACACACAGCTGGTGAAAGGTCTAGCAGTTAGTCTGCTTCCACCTCTGAAACCTGTTCCCGCTACTGATCCCCTGGGAATCTGACTTGTCATGTTAGACCTATTTATATGGACATGCTTTAATAAATGTTTTCTTTTGAAGAGAGAAATGCATTAATCACAGCTGACACATTAGAATTTTTACTATATTTTGTTTTTGATGTTTTATCCATTAACATTAGGACCTGAAATATGTTCCACACAAGTCACACAGTTCTGTGTGAAGGGGCACATTTAGAAAAAAAAAAACAAACAACAAACTTTATAGTGACTTGCTCAGTCACTTTTGAATCCACAGACTTCGGCATGTGCAAGACAAATCCAAGGGAAATAAAACCAAAATACTTTGTTCTGATCCTCAATCTTGATCATATGACTGATATCATTGTGTCCAATGATGCAAAGGGATTAAAATGCAGACACTGAGAAAAGTGGGTCAAAGTATTCTTTTATATGAACTGTCAAAAATGACATTTACTCCTTGCCTAACAAAGTGGGATGACTATGTTGCAAAGGGTTGATAGGAGATGCTTGTCTTCACTTCTTGTTACGTGGAACAAGTACTTGGAAGTTACTTACCAACCTCTTGGCACACAGTATGTTGCTATACCTTCACAAAGCCATATTTATACTCATTGTGCCTGCTGGCTACTTTCATAGAAAAAAAATAAAGTACATTCAAAATTCCTTTCAGACAACTATGATTGAAACAGTTTTCCTCTAAGAAAATGTTGCTTAAAGAAAAATATTTGCAAGAAAAAATGCTACAATGTATTCTTTGATTAATGAGTTTTCAAATAGACCTATCTGGCAATAGGACATTTAAAGAAGTTAGCTATTTACACAGGAAATATCCTTCTTAAACCAAAGGCCAAGCCAAATGCAATTAACTCTGTACAAATTGAAGCTGAGCCTTAGTCCAGTACTGGTATTGCTTACTCTGTAATTGGTCTCTTTTTAGGTATTATGCATTTCTATGTCTGTTCAGCTGCTTTCTCTAGATACTATTCTGAAAAGGAAATCCAAAAAGAAAATGAGATCTCACTGGTTATTACAGATTTCAAATCAGAATAACTCATATATGCCCAAAGAAAAGCAAAACAAAGTACAAACCATTCTTACAGCAACCCCCACCCGCAGGGTTTTGCCACAAGCTTGTAGACCTGGCCTAAAATGGAAGAGATCCTGCCCATTAAACCCTAACATAAACTTTAAAATGGAGCTGAATGACAGAAACATCACAGCATATGTACTTTTTGATGTTTTAAGAGCATCAGTGACAAGAAGCGCCCCACTTTCCAAATTCAATATCCCCACAGCAAAGAGTAAAGCACTTCCATACCAGATGAGCGCTAGAGGGTCACACTAATTAAATCAGATCACAGCTCTTACTGCCTAGCTCAGGAGACACTAAAAAAATACAAAGAGATTGGGTTACAAAAAGGTGAGAGTTACAAAGAGAGCATTATAATCTGTAAGACCTCTGTGCCAAGGGCCAGGGACATAAAAGAAACTACTCTCTTTAGCTTTTCCCATGTGTGAGCTCATTATATCCATCAGTGACGCAGAGCTTTGAGAAGGACAATTTCAGACAGGAGAAAATAACCTGCAGCTTGGCTCATGTTGCATTTGTGCAGCAGAGGGGACAAAGGTAATGCAGGGAAGAAATTATACGCCTATGTAATTAACAACAAGCTTCCTTCCTCAGCTACTTGATCAAACAATCACAGGCAGATCTCAATGCTGGTAGCAAAATTGAGCCTTTCAAAAATTTGTCAGTCTTTGCAGGAAATGTACTCCTTGCAGTAAATTGCAAAAGCTTTAGTTTTAAAAATGAAGCAGTTACTTCTTTTCATATTAATTCTGTGCAGTAACATTTGTATTTTTCTTCCCTAAATAGAATTAAAAATCACACTTCAAGCTAATTAGAAAGGTTCAACCAACAACCCCATTTCATAAATCTTAAAGTGTCTTTAAATCTAAGAGGCTGTAACAAATTTATTGTAAAACCGCATTTGCTGCACATAAGTGCACTTAACACGATTAAAAACAGGTGTGTGAAGTAAAACAAGTTTTTTTTTAAAGCCTTCTATCAAGTACTCAAAAATTATCATGTTAAGTCATTTACATTCAACCATTAAGACTATTTACCTATTTACTCCAATTACAGCAATACAAATAAGTTACTATGGGGTCTGTATTAGGAATATTTATTCTACCATCAAATTGTAGTCCCAAAGCTGGGAAAAAATAAGAAAACCTTGAAGAAGGTTGAACATTTAATCTTCCAACAATCGTTGGAAAGGCACGTAGTAATTCTGAACAGCTAAATCCCACTATTTTGAACCTATATTATACTAGGTCAGATTGGTTAGGGCTTTGAGCAGCCTGGTGTAGTTGTCCCTGCCCATTGCAGGGGGGGTGGAATTAAATGACCTGTAAGGTCTCTTCCAAACAAACCATTCTATGATTCTATTTTAATCATGCTCTGAGACAGCATTACACATTTCTGCTCAGTATGGAAACAAAAAAACAAACCCAAAAATCAAAACACAGAACAACTGTGAGCATTTATTAACTATGTAGGAGTAAAACCCCCCAAAACATTAGTGACCATGGCCCAGAAAAATAAATCACACCATATGTTATGCTGCACTGAATTCTGAGAAACTCTTCCAATGTAAATACTGCATAAATTTGAACATGCATTCTTTGACGAACTGAAACTTATCTGCCTTTCTGAACCCACTTTTCCTCAGCAAAAAGAGGAACTGCTGACATGAATGAACTTGCAAGTGAGAAAAAAAAAGCAATTTTCTCCTCTTAACAGTGACTGTATTCAAAAAACAAAGCAAAATATAAAGAACGTTTTGCATAAGCTGAAAAGATTTCCTAAGCGACTTCTTCAGATAAGTTAGTGTTACCTAATAGTTTAAAAAATATTCTAATTTAAACCAGAAAACTTAGCACAAAGCTCCAGCTGCCATACATACCTGCACAGCACTCTCTCCTATGACTTGCCGGATTTCCCTCAGCGTCTGGTAGTGTTCTAGTAGGTGATCACCACATATTATGTCTACCTGTGAAAGACCACAAAAACAGTCAAATTCAACCTACCCTTAGGCTAGCAAAACAGTATCTAAGCCCTTTACATTGGGTATTTCATACAGTAAATCCAATATTGTTTGAAAGAGTTGAATTCTAGTGTGTTTGATGCTACAGGCATCTTTACCTTTGCTGTTCAAATGCATTTAGCATGCACAGCTCTAATGCTCTCCCCAAACTGGGGCTCACTTCAGGGTCAGAGAAGACAGTTTGGTTCGCTCCCAGTGGGGCATGTCCACTAAAAAACTGTTTAGGATAAGTGGGAATTTAGATCACATATTAAAATGATCCCACAAACATCCTGAGTCATCTGTCAGCTGCAAAAAAAAAGGGCAAGTTGTCAGTGCTACAGGCAAGAAATGAGACAGTGCTTTCCTCGCTCTTACCGTGAGTGAGAAAATGTATGAGTAAGTCTGCTTAACAACACTGCTTGGAGGAAGGGTTTGAATAAAAAAGAGTAAGCTCATCATATGCCTCTGTCAGCAAATACTTTTCACACAGTCCCTCTTCAAAATGCATCAATACTGTGATGCAAGTGAAGGGCGTACTCTGCAATTCTAAGTAACGTCCTCTACTGCAGCTAAACTATGTCAGCGACGTCTGCAATTCTGGAGGTGGCACTTTTGTTAAGTAACTGCCCACAAAGACTGTTACTTTGGGAAAAAATAGATTCAGACTGAGGTATTCTGAATGCCTTGACTATTATGAGAAATAAGCTTCTTTATTAGAGCAGCTAACACAGCACAGTCTCTCTCACAACTGCAGCGTGGTTATATTCTCCTTATCAGCAATTCCTAGACATGGAAACCAGAGGGCTGTCACCTGAATTACAATGACCAAACCTCAGAATTAAGAACACTGACAAAATGCTGTTCCACAGCTTTCAGCAGCGAGCAAGCTTATACTTTGCCGCTGCACTAGTCAGGAAGCAGACTGCAGTATCATTACATGTACTCTTACATGGTTTCTCTTATATAGTCTTCCACGATAGGATGTACTTTGTGCTTCAGTGCAATTTGTCTGTATTTATGTTCTTCTGCATTCTGACCCACTATCTCTCTCCTGTTCTCCATGAAGAGATTAAGGTCTGCTCACGGTGGCAGGCTATTGTTCTCAGAAACTGGAACACAAGAATTTTAACCCTTAGAGATTTGGAACAGCCTTATTTACTTCATCTATATAGTGTGAGAATAATGCAGAATACTCTAGCATGAGAATTCATGCTAGACTTAATCTTAAATAATAGTTCCAAAACACGCAGAAGATGTAAATTGTGTAATATTACTTCTTTTAGATTCTAGGAGGAAGCAGCAAGAAAAAGCCTGGATATAACATTAAAAATTGATTAGATATTGATCCATTTATATACACACATGCATATATATTTAACATCAACATTTGGGCTTTTTGAGAAACCTATCTTTTTGTTTTTGAAAGCTGGTTATTTTCCTGTTTCCCTTGCATTCTAGCCTCTAGATTTATTACTTTAGAAGGTCAGACATATCTGCTTTGCTTTCCAGTGATGAGTTCAATTACTTCTGTTTCATAAGACTACTTACATAATTTTTGTACCATGAAGTACTGAAAATTCAATTTGTTTTCACTGGTACATAATGTGCATACAGGCATACTTTATATTTTCTGTAAAAATAGAAAAAAATAATCTATTTACCCAATATACGACATAAACAGAAAGGGGCAACTGCTGATGAGCTTTCCAAACAGAATGAGAATTCTTGTTTCAAAATATCCCACTGTTCATCCTCCTGCTGCTCCAGTTTCAAACAGTAGTCACTAAACATCAGCGTCTTCTAATAAACTTAGGATTTTTTCTCATTCACCTCCTCATAGTGCTCAGAATGCCAAATGTCTAATCATCAAATTCTAGCACCAAAGGCAGAATTTCTGCTAGCTAATTGTTATGCTAGAATTCATTCTGCTAGGACAAAATAAAATATACAATGAAAAAAATCCTAGTTCAGCATGGAAAGCAGTTGCAAAATGTATGTCTCAGAGCAATCCTTGTGCCTTAAAAAAAATAATACATTCTGTTATGAAGGATGCATCAGCAACAGAAGTGGTATAGATCTATTACAGTCTTGAGTAGCTGGTAAAATCGAAGTCAACTAGTAGTGCTGACTCCTACTGAGACAGCGGGAAATAAAACTTCACCTTTTGTTGAAAGGAAAATTGAAGGTGTATCTTCTTAATAACTTGGTAACAGCTTTTAAAATTCCTATTAAAATAAACTAGCCTTATGGCAATTATTTTCATTAAGTGACGTTTACTGCACTCAAGAACTTTTTATGTAACAAACATGAAAACAGGCAACTTTAACTTCACCAGGTAAGCTGAAGTTAAAATGGAAAGCTGTCATGTAAGGGTCATTCCTCATAAGATTAATCCCAAGGGGAAATTTGGCCTAGAAAGCATTAGATCTCAAATCAATAGTTTCTATGCCAACCCATATTATCCAGGGAAGGACAAAGAAAACATTTTGGAGGTCAGCATGAATATCTGGGCTAGTTATTCAAAAGCTGGCAAAGGTTTTTTGTTTCCTGTAGCTGTGATTTTCTTTTCAAAAGGTACCATAAACCATCTGTTTCAGGGTCTAAAAATTACCAAAAAAAGGGTACATTTTTGGAAAGGAAGTTTATGAAATTATTAGCTAAGACTCAGTAACCTTTATCCACTAACAGTGGACTGCAAAGTGGTGAAGTCCAAGCAGAAAGTAACTAACACGGAAAAAAATTCTCAAAATACCTCTATTAGATGATCTCATGATCACAAAATCTGAAAGACATTCAGAACACAGGTCTAGCTTGATTTTGAAAAATTGGTTTTGAATTTCATCTGCTGAAATCTTACGTGGCACTTTAGAAACTCTGTACAAATAATAAGAACTTAAACATGTTGCAAATTAGCTAGGAGAGCTATTCCTTGCGGATCACAACACTTTAACAGAATACTTACTCAAAACACCCTAATGTTACTTCTATACTCTTATGAGCAACAGAAACACAGGCAGTACACTGATTACAGCAAACTAATATGTGCCATTACAAGTGGCATACCTGACAAGCAGGGTCCAGATCCATTTTTCTTCTGAGGAACTTCTCCACATGTCCAATTGTTGCCTCCCCTGAAACACGCACAAACTTCTTTTCCAAAGGCTGTAAAGAATAAATGCAAGATCTTAAGACCCTGTACATTTTTCAGCCATCATCCCTGGCAATCTCCAAACCTGACTGAAGGCCCACTAACAGCTGAAGACAGATTAATTTTTGGACCTTTCTTTGATATACTTCCAGATTACCTCACACAGAAGAGACTAAATATGTATTAGCAGACTCCATGTTCAAGCTTCCTGCTGTTTTAAACAAAAAATAACCACCTATTGACTTCAGTCCTATTTTACTATTGAAGTAGTGGAGAATAAGATTTCCTTTAAATTCAGCACAGAAATTGGTATTACGCAGCTTTTTAAGAACTCCGCTCCCCGTCAGTCCCAGAAAGCAATTACTCAGAAGCACAAAAGACTTTTGCTTCTTTTCCACAAATCAGGCTTGTGCATCAAACATGAATTCATATAGGTAAACCGTATCATTTTGTAACAAAAGGACCTTAAGTTCCTTGGCATGCCAGAAGTATTATGACTTGGGCTGGAATCAACTTAACAGTCCATGACATTCTAGAATAAATTAAAATAAACTACTACGCAAAACACAAGGGCAAGACTGGTCTGAAACCTTTTTGCATAATTTCTAAGTACTTTCATAGCAAGGACTGCAACAAGATGACATTTATTATGTCAGCCTCCACAACTTTAATGGGTTTCTTTGCTGTGGATAACAATTTAAAACAGCTGACTGCTGATACGGGCAGCTAAGCAAATAAGCAAAGGCAGAGCAGATGACTGCATTCAGAGTGATAAATGGATTCTCTTTTGTGTCAATTAATTGGATTTTTATGTTAACTTCTAAACAGCTGTGATTTACTATCCAGGTTCATCATATACTTTCCACTTGAAAAGAGGGATGAAGGGAAGGGGTCAAAGACTACCCCTGAATTCAATCGCAAATTAAGATATGTATCCATGATAACTGTGATTTTTGAAGAATAGTTTGATTTATTCATGTATAAGAGCTAGAAATGCCAGTCAGACCTGATATAGGCTAATGCAAACTTGATGATGCTGAGTTTATGCTTGCTGTATATATAAATCATGGTTTATGGCCAAAAGCCTTTTAACCTGTTCTCTCCTTGCACCCCAAGAAAAAAGAGAGACAAAAAGGAAACTCATATATATGAAGATCAATGTATAGTTCAGAAAGATACAGCAGATAAGAAAGAATAATGCTAAAAAAAAGGATGAGGGTATGTTTTGTGAGAAATGCATGAGGGATTTGGAAGGCTATGAGTAAACCTCTTGATCATAAAATAGAAAAAAGGCATGAAAATGCAGACAAAACGTAGGGAAGAAATACAGTGAAGCAGGAAGTTAACAAAGAATTTGAAAATGCTGTAGAATAAATATCAGTTAAGAGATGTAGTATGTCTTAAAAATCATACAGGAATCTAAATGTGCACAAAGGCAGAATAGCACTTTAGTCTATGGATGGTAGGATTATAAGCAGTACAGAACTATTCACTGTGAGTAAAGGTGGGCAGCCTTTCGCCTTCTACGTTTTCAGAACACTAGAGTTAAAGTGAGGGGAGGTACACTATGGCTTAAAAGGGAAAGACACACAAAATCACTTTTCTGAGTCACAAGCACTCCTTAGTGATGTTAGAGCAAGTATTTTTTTTTTTCTTAAAGGCAAAACTATTCCTGTTGGGGTGTCATGCACCTAAAAGGGTATCAGACAAACTAAGTGCCTGACACATGCGTTATTAATATAAGAAAACTGAAGTTCATAAAATGGTTGAACTGCCCTATGGTTATTCTTGTTGGGTCCAAAATGAACAGGATGAAAAACAAACCAGAAAGAAGGGCAAACAACATCCAGGAAGGATGGCAGGTGATATAAAGCAAGAAGATTAAAAAATATAAGAACAACAAATAACGGTGTGAAAGGTAAGGAGAAAAAAGAGTAACAAAATGCTGCGTGGGTGCAGGGGTATAACAGGTGAAGAAAAATATCCAGGTACGTTTTTAGGAACATTGCTCCCTTTCTACAGATTAATTTCTATTTATAAAACTTAACTTACATTTCAACTCTGTGAACATTAGATGTTACTTCTTTGAGAGTTTGAAATTGCTTGCTAAGCTCTGATAATAACAAATGTGATTAGTATTAAAAAGAGCAGGAGTAACTGCAGTCATACCCAGCATTTCAGGTTTGTGCCTGAAAATATCCTTATTTAAAGATAAACTCAGCTGAAAACAAAGGAAATTGGTTAAAAATTGAACTAGGAAAATCCCTATTTCCATTAGTAACACAATTTTTGATCATATTCTTCAACAGTAAAATTGGAGTTTTGTTGCTAACAATAACAGTAAAATGCTCTTATATTCTGTGACATTCCATCTTTTGATTCCTACAATTGATACAATGAAAGATAAAATGCAACATACACTGTCTAATTTATAATTATATCTCCTTCTTGCTCCTGAATAGAGTATTTCTCTAAATGTTTAGCCAAAATAGTGGAATGACATACTCTGCACATCTCTAATTACTGCCTATGAAATAATTACAGCAGTACACAATGTGCAGTTAATCTACAGCTATTTTTTTAAAAACAAACAAACAAACAAACAAAAAAACAAGAAGAAAAACACCAATTCAGCTCAGTCAAATGATCTATACTAGAATAAGAGACATTATTTAGCAAGGATTGGGAATGCTATTTGTTGTTTAGCAGAATGACCACCATTCAGACAACTAATTTTGTTAGTGAAGGAACATAGAAAAGAATAAACTTGCTGCAGACTAAGGAAGTGCTTTGTACTGTCCAGAAAACTTGCATCATTTTTCTTGTTGTAATTTCAATCATATATCAAATTAGACCATTTTTGTGCTTTGGGTGATGCTTCCTCTGAACAACCTAGGTGAGCTTTTCACTGCAATTAGGCAATCTTCTTCAAAAACAGTTTTGTATGAGAATGACTACACCATTGTTTAGGATTCTAAGAAAAGCTATACTGATGCACCTTTTAGAAGGAGATGAGAGAATAACAACCTAGAATCAGCCAGGGGAAGTTTCATCAACATCACTCCCATTCTCCCCCCCAAATTTTAGTTTCCTAGCCTTGGAAGCATTCTCGTACTCTGTAATGCTACACATTGATAGGCTTGACCATACATACACTCTAATGCAGGATTTTTCATTTATGATATGCTGGTCAAAGTTCAGCCTGCACTCAAGAAAAACAGAGTAAATTAAATACATTCAGGTTACATTTCTGAAGTAAACATAAGAGAATAATGGCATAAAAGAAATACTCAAATCACATCTGCACCTTAAAACTCCCTGTGCCTTCGTTAGCTCTGAAAAACAAGAGAAAACACAATCAATATTGCTACGGTTAACAGTAACACCCTCAAGCTCTTTCTTACAACGACTTGCTGATTTAATAGTCTGACATACCAAGCTGATTTTTGAATCAGACTCTTCCTTTCATTAACTAACGTATAAAGCAATATTACACTGAAGTTATATATCTTTCCCACTGAGGCTTTATTTGGTTCCCCATTTTTTTGTGAATTCAGCTATTTGTGACTTTAAAGTTTGTCTACACGAAATGGAAAATAAATCAACACATCCTAAAGCCATATATTATACACAGTAACATTATTTTTCACGGAAACAGGCTGTAATGTTAATGCTGTTTAAACATCCACACTTCATTATTCCTTGATGTCTGGAACTTTAACAGACAGTACCTAAAAGCTGCTGACAGAACATGCCCAACCACAGAAGAGGCTTTCTGGGCCACTGGTTGGCCTTCCAGACTATTTATAATCACAGGATTAACAGTAATGCTATCTAGGAACTCAGAAAAGCAGCAGGTGTTTCTCTGGAAGGTAAAGCATGCACAGGGTGGCAAATGACCAAATTCCTACCTGCCTTCAATAGAGGTTCATTGATTTACACAGCCTGAGCACGTGACTCAGTTATCTAGGCTCCACATCCCCATCCTGTAGGGCAGCTTATCAATTTCTCAACCAGTTAAGCACAGTTCATGACATTCCCTTACTCTTATATTACTTTAGCAAGTACATGTATATAGCAAGGTTAAATTGCAGTATTTTACTGCATTGGAAAAAGCAAAAATCAAATAGCACTGTAAATTAACTATATTATTGCTGACCATTTGCTTGCATAGCAAGCACCTGTAATGCTTGTGCAGACCACGCGTTAGCATGGCACTTCAAATTACTGTAATTAGATAACTCTACCTCTAAATACATACCAACCATCAGGCAGAATTAAAAACTATCACCAATTTCTGCCACTGAAGTGAAATTTAAAATTACTAAGAAGCAAACATACAAACTTTTCCACTCGTGCTGCCATTTTCTTTGATATAGTTCCACTGCCACAGGAGACTACTTACTATACTTGAAAGGCATAACACAGACAATCTAAAACTTGCAAAGTAAGAACTTCTGCTGGATTGCCCAATCTATTCTGAGTTTTCTTTATACAAGGAGCTTTCTTAACATCTCATTGCCAAGATAAACTGTTTGATTTTGACCTTTGCAGAAAACAGATTAACCCTTAAACATAAGGTATATGATAAGATCAAAGGCTAAAAAATGTTTCAAAAATAAATTGCCACAGATGTTAAGCCATCATCCTTTTTTTGTTCCAATCCTTCTCTGCTTCCTTCCATACAAATAACGAAAACACAGTGGACAGTTTCATATGCTACAGATATTATTTGCACATTCATGCTTGCTTTGCTGCTAGCACTAGAATGGAAGCTTGAAATAAAACTACCGGAGAAAACAAATACAACACCGATTCAAAAGCCATCTTGCTCCACACACAGGCGCATACATGTTTAATTGGTTTTGAGATCTAAAGTGTCTGACTACTTTCTCTTGCACTGAAAAAAAATATATAAAAAAAATGTACCTGCTGAGAATCACCCGGGGCCACAGGGGGAGTAACCGGTAGCCTTTCACAGCAGAAATCTAAATCAAAGTCCTTTTGCCACAATGCATTCAAACTGTATCTAATCCTGCAGTCAAGATAATCTAAGGAAGCTTTCTATAAAGCGATCAAGAACAGTGTTCCAACCTGAAAGGGACATACTTGGAATAAAATCTCATTTAGTTAAAGTCATTTTTACATCGTAACTGGCAAGGAATCCCTCAGACATGGGAGTGTTGGTGTAAGCATGCTCCTTCTGCCACCTGGCGGGCCAGCCCAGCAGTACCTGCCACAGGTCTCAGAATGAGCATCCCTCCTACTCCTCCTGTCTAGATGCTAACCTGAGATACAGTCACAGCTGAGGCAATGAAATAACCACATGTACATTCCTAGCCCAATGCAAACGTAGGGTAAATGGCATTAGATTTATTATTTTCTACTGAATTTTCAGTCAAAACATTTTAATTTATGTGCGTTTACATCCATCTAATCACATTTTAACAAGGTACCAAATCATGCCTGAGTACCAAGACCACTGGGACCCTGCATTAATTATATCATGAGGCTTATACAACATTCATTAAAGAAAAGCCATTTAAAATATAGTTTTTAATTGTATTTATATGTTCACTAGACAACACACATTGAATAGCTGTGTCTTTGCTTTCCTCTCCTTGTTCAATACATGCCTTTGCTTTACTTACAACAATCCTGCTCGTAACGTGAAAGCATTAATTTCCTCCTAGTCTCACTTATCCCAACGTATGAATGTATTCCTACACCGTCCTACACAGCAGAGTAGCAATATAATACCTTGTTTAAAAAGAGGAACCTGAGACAGACTGTGTCAAAAACTAACCAAGGATGGCACGTGCTCAGTTTGAGACATCTAAAACTGGATTTGACTGCAGAACACTTCATACTACTGTTTTAGTCACGACTCCCACTGCTTTAAGCTGCATTTGTGAGCATGAGGCACCCCTGCAAGTCACACATATAGGAAACTAACATAGAAGTAAATTATGTGGAGTCACAAGCAGGAATTCTTCCCTAGATATTTAGCTTTAAGCCCTTCTTTCCACAATCTCCTGTCTCATTCATTTAAAGAGGTAAGAAAGCCACATGATGGTTAATCTCACTTAAAAAATAAGCCACCCCACCTTCATGGTCAAAATCTATCCATACAATATTTTTTTCTGCTCTGAATAAAGCAAGGCAGCAGAAACATTGGATATAAGATGCAAAAAAACTAGGACGTGAAGTCAAATCAAGTTGATGTGCATTGCTCATAGTTTCCCAGTTTGTGAGGCCTTCATTTTCCATCATTTGTGTAAATAAGTTTGCAACAATTATGTATTGAGCTCTCTGAACATTTTGTGCAGACAAGCCTAAGGCAGAGGCAATCTGCATATGTGTATGTGCTGCACAAGAGTCAAACCACTTCCTCCCTGCACAGTTAAAGCTTTTAATCCACATTACTTCTCAATCACTGCCATGTAAATCTGCATATGGGCAGATTTTTTTTTTTTTTTTTTAAAAAAAGACCCTCCTAGGCACAGAGCATCAGGCAGACACTATATTTTGTAACTAGGAGTAGAGTAGTCTGGTCACTAGTGTCCGTGTGCTGTATCCTAAAGGAACTGTACTGTAGTGCCCAAAACATTAATACTACACCAATACATTAATACTATGGCAATTTCAGAGATGTCTCTTTGCTTCCTTTTCCTCAGTTCAGGAGGGCTATAACCCCTTCTGGTGAGGTGTCATTAGAATACATGATTTTTCTGGCTAATAAAAGCATGTCATCATGTACAGTTGCAGCCCCCTAGTTACATGATCAAGTCCTAGTATAGTCATCATTAACAGTACTGCCACCTACAGGGATTAAGGCAGCACAAGAGACAGGTATTTTGTTATTCATTTTACTGAGACTACACTATTTTGTTGAAAATAAAAAGGAATACTCGTAAGTTTTCAAGTTTTACACCTTTTAGAAATCTATTTTCATAGGAAGATACCTTAAATATTTAACCTTACCTGCCTCATCTAAGGTATTCGTAGTTGGCTGTCACTATTGCACAGTAAGCTAAAACCAGCCCCCCACCTGCTACTCAAGAGGGAAGAAGTACACACTCACAGAAAACTAAAAGCTCTCGCATCAGCCACTTGATCTTACATTTGCCCCCAACTCACCCAATGAATTCCAGAAGTATTGAGATGTCAAGTTCTGGTGGGATCCGGAACACAGAGCCCAGAACTTTTCGAGGTCTTCCTCTGCTCGCTGGAACTGGCTGTGGGACAGCTAAAATATTCAAATAGCCAAAATGCAAACACAACTTGAAATAAAAACAGCGTAAGACACTAATGTGCGCCAACCAAAACTGATGAGCTCACGGGGAAAAAGTGCCCGTGAAATTCATCCTATTTTTTTTTCCAAATCAGCTGTTTATACTTTTCATCCTAGGTATTTGAACCAGCGTTGTATTAGCTTTCAGCTCAGCATCTCTCCAAACAGAGGTTTATTTGACAGTAAGACAAAAATAACTAAGATAATCCCTCATCTGTCCATGGATATTCAAGTTCTTATTTTTATACCTTCTTCACTTCCAATGTTTATTAAGGGCTAGAAAATACAATCTGCACATACTTTAAATATATTTTCCTGGGTGTAGGTGAAATATAATCTGCAAAAATACCCAACCACAACCTGCGTTTAAGTGTTGCTCATTTCATCTTCTATTTGTGTAACTTGAGAAATATGAAAACCAAGAATCTCATACTTTCATTACTACCTTTTTTCTTTAGCTGGGAGCTAATATTTCAAGGAAAGACAAGATAACTGGAATAGTAAATATCTCCTTAACAGTGTCCTCTAAATGATTAAAGCTCACCTGGTTTGGGCACTTCTAATCCTCTTTCTTTATAAAAGTCATGCATTTGCTTTTTTTCTCCTGAGAAAAGAAACCAAAACAATAAAGGAAAAATTAGAATGCTATTTCAGATGCTGACAACACCCATACAGTTTCCATTGGTCAGAGCTGAAATGCTTTTCAAGTGCCTACAGACCCCCATCATCACTAGTATTCTGTACACTTAAAATACCTGGACTCAGATTTTGTTAGTAAAAACCGGAAAAAAAATGGAGAAGTTAGAGAGCAGAACAAAATATCTTCAGCACAGTCACTGCTGTGTCCACCATCAAAATGGATGCTTTTTCCCATTTTGGTGTTTTTCAGGGAAAAACATAAAAAACAGAGATGTCATTTCAAAAATAAAATGCATATTATCTTGCAAACAACTAAACCTGGAATAGGAATTTATTAACACAGTTAACTGCAACATCACTGCTCTTTCATTGCAGTAATTAAAAATAAAACTTCCAGATCACTGTTGCATACTATGTTTCGTTCTACACATATTCTCATGTCCAGGGTACATATGGCTATGCATAACAGTAGTTTGTGGCCAGAAAGGTGCAAGTTTGCACAGATAATTCATTAAGATTCATAACCAAATGTTATGGAATTATTTTAAGGAGCTAAGAGTTAAAAATGAGACTTCAAATAACTATCCTTTCTGCTCATGCTTTGAAACTCTAGATGGCAATAAAGAAATGGACTTACTTTCTTCTAAATTGACAACTAATTTATAGACTATGTCTTGCAGCTGCCGGTCCAGCCTATCAAAGAGAACAAAAACAAAAGTGTATTTAATGCAAAAAATTCTGTATTACCCCAAACTGGGAGAAAAACACCAAACATATTGTTGAAATAAGACATACATAAAAGCAACAGAAGAGCAACTCTACCTGTCTTAATTCATGTCCTGATAACAGAGCCCCAACAGAAGCCATAAAGTTAAAAAAAAAAAAAAGCAGCACCATCCAAGAATTGTTCAAGAAACCAAAACTCCATTTTCATAGTTAAAATTCTACCATGCCAACAAAAGCTTTGTCTAAAAGACAATCAAAGCAAATAGCTAGGATCTCATATCATCTGTAACGCTGCGCAAACGCATAAAAACACCGAGGGTGGAAGGGTAAACATTCCCTAGAAAGGGAAAGAATAACAAGAAACTGAGTAATTTTACTTTTGCTATTAAGCTTACATAAATAAAGGATGCAATATCTCTCTCATAACTGTTCCTTCGTTAGAAATAGGAAAGCACTGTACAGGCACACAGAACAAAACATTTAAAAGTAGAACTCACCCGAAGTTACACCTACAAAAGTGGCACGAACTTATTACCTGATATTATAAAGGGGCTGTGTCTGATGTACAACTATATTGCATTTTGGACATCTGTTGCTATAGTAGAAGTGTCTCACTATGCAGCTTTTACAAACTGTAAAGAAAATAAATCCATTAAGTCACATGTCCATTACACAATGGCAAATGTTTAAACAAGAGAAACAATCACATCTAGACTTGTCAAATAAAGTTTGTCAGAGACAAAATTAAGTCTTTCAGTGACTCTATCAAACTCAAGTAAACAGCAGCTACCTGCCCGTATGGCATACGGTACTCCTGAATATTTTTAATCCTACTTATATATTTATATATATTTTAAAAGTCTGATACATAGTGCAAACTCTTAGAGCCTACTTAAAAACATGATTTATGTAGTAGTTCTGTTTTTGTTTTACTCAGGCTTCCTCTTTCTCTATATAATATTCCCTTCTTCCCTCTCAGCTTGGGTAACTAAGCTGACTCCATGATTTTCTGATGCCTGACATATCCACAAATGCATTTTCCTCAAGGAAATACACAACAAGAATAAAATACAACATACGCTCACTATAAATAGCAAATTACCTTTGTGAAGCCAGAACACCTGAACATCTGACTCTTGTTTGAATTTGCATCTAGATTCTTAGAATGGAGGTACTGGTACTCACAGGTGTGCAGACACTCTGTAATAGTTGTAGCATCAATGAAGTAACCTTTGCAGATGGAACAGAGGATGTAAGGGGTCAACTCTGCCAGGTTGATCATCCGCTACAAACAAAAATAGTTGATAAGAGTTTAAATATAGAGGCTAAGACATGAAGTTATGCATTTGCAGCTTCCAAAACATCACATCCTTAAACCATGAAAAAGTCTGCATCAACATACTACAGAAATG
The DNA here is from genome assembly GCF_011077185.1 of Oxyura jamaicensis. Lineage (NCBI taxonomy): Eukaryota > Metazoa > Chordata > Aves > Anseriformes > Anatidae > Oxyura > Oxyura jamaicensis. The sequence goes on from NC_048898.1 coordinate 23,067,047, forward strand.
GGTTTTCCTAAGAGGTCAATCGTTTGTTGTATAAAGCTCTTTTCTATAGACTTCCGACTAGTTTTCAGAATTGACATTTTTGGGCATGGTGATCCAATGTATTTAATGAATCCAATTTATTTAATGATCCCATTTATTTCATGGGCTGCTTAAAGGCAAGTCACGAACAAACCTTTTGGGAAAAAATATTTTGAATAAATTCTGTAAGAAAACATGAAACAATCAACAAGCTTGAAGTGAATACTGGTGGCAAATAAAATCTTTATTTGGAAAGTGTTCAGTGAATGCGTAACTAGCGCTGCCTCGTTTCTGTACGCAGTTAGAATTTATACGGCTACATATGGAAGCATGGAACGAAGTTTCGGGGCTCCAAATTCCGGTTACGAATTGCATTTATGAGGTCTGTACACAAGGAGCTTCCCTGCTAGAAGCCTGTTACTCGCCCAAAGGCCAACTTTAGCAACGGTTGTGCTCTGAGAGCTGCGCCTGAGGAAGTCGGACCTCTTCTTACGCCCGCCTCCCCCCTTTCCCCCTCAGAGCCCCGCCATGGCGGCGGCAGCGCGCGCCCCCGCCTCGAGCCGCACGCGCCCGCCGGCGGCGCGGGGCACGCCGGGAGCGGGGCCTTGCCGTGCGACGCGGCCGTTACAGCCGTTGTGCGCCCCACGGCTGCCCCCCACCCCCCCACCGCTCCCGCCCCGCTACCTCGCGGTCGTCGTCCGAGTCGAGCTCGCCGTCGTCCGTCCCGAAGCGCGCCCCGGGGTCCCCCTCGAGCTCCTCTTCCTCCATCTCCTCCTCCTCGTCGTCCTCGTCGTCCTCCTCGTCGTCGCCGCTGGACTCGGAGCGGCTCCGCTCGAACTCGAACGGGACGGAGCGCGACCCTGAGCAGCTGGGAGCTCCCTCCATCTCCCGGTCCTCTTCGGCGGGCCCCGCGGCCGCCCCCTCCCCGCCCGACAGCCCCGAGAGCACGGAGCCGGCGTCCGCGTCCGTCTCCATCGCTCGGGGTGGGGGGGGGGGAGGGAAGGGCGGGCACCGGGGGCAAACGCGGGGCCGGCGGCTGGCTGCCCGCGGGGGGTGCTGGGAGTTGTAGTCCGCCGGGACACCCGCGGCGCGGCACCTGCCCCGCACAGCGCCCCTCCAGCACTTCACCCCGCCGCCGTAAACCACCCTAGCACCGTCGCAAAACGAAGCCGCGAGGTCCCGGCTCCTGCCCTGACTGTCGCAAAAGCGTCCGCGCCTTGCGGCGGCCGCCCGCCGGCGGCGAATGGGGGGCGATGCAAGATGGCGGCGGTAGCTGAGGAGCCGCCGGAGGTGGCGGCGGTGAAGCCCGACCCCGAGGCGGGGACGCCGCCGCAGCCCCCCGCCGCCGCTCCCCCGGCCTCCGCCGCCGCAGCCACAGCCCCCGCCGCTCCTCCGACCCCGGCGGCTGAGGGGGAAGCGGCGGGGAACGGCGGGGATGCGGCGGCCGCCGCTAAGGCTGCGGCACCGGGCCCGGCCGCCTCCCCCACGGCGCTGGACCGGCAGACGCTCGTGGCCGTGCTGCAGTTCCTGCGGCGGAGCAACCTCCGCGAGTCCGAGGAGATCCTCCGCCGGGAAGCACGCCTGCTCGGCGACGACCTGGGAGCCGCTGCCCTCAGCCCCGCCGGAGCCGGGCTTTTGGGAGCAGCCGGCGGCGAGGGGGATGCCGGCGGCAGCGAGGCGCTGCTCAACCGGGTCACCGCCGCCGCCGCCATCTCGATAGGAGGCAGCGTCGCCACCGTCGCCTCTTCCAGCCCCGGGGTGGCGGCAGCAGCCGCCGTGCCGCCGGGGAAAGGTGGGGCCCGAGCGGGAGATGCAGGCGGTGCTGCCCCAGGCGGGAGCTGGAGGCTGCCCCAGTCCAGCGGGGCCCCTTGGGGATTTGGGGTGCTCGTGCCTCTCGTAGCCTCTTCTTGATGCTAGGGCATGAGGAGAGGGGTCAGGCTGTGCCTCCCCTAGGGTGGCACTCCCTGGGGGTTAGGCTTCATCATCGATGGGCAACCCTGGGCCCGCCTGGGTCCATCAGTCCCGCACACAACTTGGGAAGAGAGTGCGATCTCTCAGAGTGTGTCTCCTGGAGGAAGGGACCAAGGGTAGGGGATCTCATACTTCCAGGGAGCACTGTCAAAGGGAAGGGTGCTTCCCGTTGTCTGTGTCCTGTTAGCTAACAGCATTGTAAGAGGATAAATGTTTCCTTTGTAGTTCGAGGTGATGGTCCAGGATGTGGCTGCAGGGATAAGACCAGAGTCCTGATGTACAGGCTGTGTTTTAAAGAGCCATAAGATAATTATAGAGGAGGCTCTAAACGTTTCTCATATATGGGGTTGCCAGCTGCTTGAAATGTCCTACAGATATTTTAAGTCTAAGTACTTTTAGTCAAGGTGTTTTGTAGGGCAGCTTTATATAATATTGAAAGTGTTTTGGGAACTTATGTATCTGAGTTCAAGTAAGTGTATAGTGTGAAGTCTTTTTTTTTAATACAGAAAACAAAGCAATGAAAGTGTTTAATGACTGCTATGGAGTGTTAGCAAGTGACAAAAAGTCATTGCCCTTTAATGGTTCTGCAGTGTTCTTGTTTGCTTGATGAACTCCACTTGTTTGGTTACTAGAAACAAAATAATTATAGTGGATGTATTTTACTGGCTTAGAAAGATTCAGCTCCTCATTTGACAGTTTTTAGCCTTTCTGATTCTGGTGATGGTAGCGGCTTCTTTCCGCTTACCTTAGATGAATTAGGCACCGTGTTAAATACCTTATAGACAACTGTTGGCAGGGAAAACACAAAAAATGGCAAAGGGTGCTTGAAGAATAGGCTGATGGATTATAGTTACCTTACTGCTGTCCTCTCAATTGTATCGTTTCACTGTAAGGCTGAACAAGCACAAGACTTAATATTCTGTTTTGCTCGAGCGCCTCACCTTAGCAGAGTTGTTGTCAGCCTTTGTATGTTTGCTAGCTCTGTCAAGCAGTCTTACAAGCTGTTGTTAAATGCTTTTGCAGTTGGAGGAGGTGTTGTGGAAGATCAGCCAGATGTGAGCGCAGTATTGTCCGCCTACAATCAGCAGGGGGACCCCACGCTGTACGAGGAATACTACAGTGGATTAAAAAACTTCATTGAGTGCTCGCTGGACTGTCATCGGGCTGAATTGTCTCAACTGTTTTATCCTCTCTTTGTGCACATGTACTTGGAGTTGGTCTACAATCAGCACGAGAGTGAGGCAAAGTCGTTTTTTGAAAGGTAACTTGTTTTCATTATTGATTTGTGTTATTTGTTGTTTGCTTCTTATATTAAGTCTGAGCTTAAGGTGTGTGTGTACGCATTATTCTTTAATGCTGAAGGGATTTGGAATCCAAACTAATGATACTGTGGATTACTGTAATTGTTCTTAATCCTTTTCCAACCTCCTGTGTTAGAAAGTTGTGCAAACTACATTCGAACTGTACCCATGCAGATTTTGAGCAGTCTTTACGGCACCTTGTTTCAAGCTATCAACGAGGAGATGATGCTACTTTAGGGGAAGATTGTGGGCTCATTTTCTAGCAGTATAAAATTGCACTGAGATGACAGAGCAATGTATTCTATGAGTGTTTGCTGATGTCACAGTATCTATATTGAAATTCTCCTAATAGGATTAAAGGAATTAATTTATAGCTCACCCACCATTTTCTGTGCTTTTACTATATTTAATTTCTTTATCGCTTGAGGAAAAACTTAAATGCAGTCTGCTTTCTGGGTTCAGACTGATTATGAAATACTTCAGCTCAAAAGGGTAACTTTTTCTTCCCCAAATACAGTCAGCAAAAAAAAGGTCTGTAAATAGCAAAGATGTTTCCTGCTGTGAGTATTTTATAACGTGATTTGAATAAAAATGGAAAGCTTGTTTTCTATAGATAAATGTCAGCTGTTAGATAATGTGAGTGGAGAATGAGAAACATACTCAGTGGTAAATGTGCATATTTATAGAATGAAAAGTGCATCCAGGTAGTGTTACATAAGAAATGCCTTCTACTTCATGATACCACAAATTTGGGTTTCATTTACGTAAATAAGCATGTTAGTGTAACTATTTACTTCAGGCAACCCTTTGTGCATGTAAATTTCGCTGAGATTCTCCTGTTGAATACTTTTGCTGTATACAGTTAAGTCACTGATCTATTCCCCCCAGGATTAAATTTATTTCATCAGAAAAATAATTCCATAGTTAGTAGCTTCCAAGAGGTACTTACATATGTTTCATGTTAAAGTGATGTAAATAAATGTGCACTTACAAGATTTATTACAAGAGCATCATTTCCTGTCACGTTAATTTTTTTTCTGTAGATTTCATGGGGATCAGGAGTGTTATTACCAGGATGACCTCCGTGTCTTATCTAGTTTAACCAAAAAAGAACATATGAAAGGTAACGAGACCATGCTGGATTTCCGAACGAGCAAGTTTGTGCTGCGTATTTCCCGGGACTCTTACCAACTCTTGAAGAGGCATCTGCAGGAAAAGCAGAACAATCAGATCTGGAACATTGTTCAGGAACATCTCTACATTGATATCTTTGACGGAATGCCTCGAAGTAAACAACAGATAGATGCCATGGTTGGAAGCTTGGCTGGGGAGGCAAAACGAGAGGCAAATAAAGCAAAGGTAGGAGGGAAAGATTGTTGTGCTTTTATTATAGGAACAGTTCTGGAGCAGTTTTTCAGGAAGACACCTTACTTAGTCTAGACTGACTATTGTCACTTGAGATCTTAAAAGACAACGTGAACAGAAGAAAGGAAAATAACTGTACAAATAGCTGTTGGCCCCAGCAGAGAGATCAAAATGTGTCATGTAGAAGAAACTGTTGAATCCCTGTGACAGACAACTTTGTATTCTGTTCACTGACCTAGACTTAAACTCCTGAATCACTCTAGTTTTAAGGTGGACACCTGTGTCTTTGGCTTCCTTTTGTACAACAGCAGTAGTTCTTACTGCCAGTTGTAACTGCAAGGACTGTTCATGTAGATCTTGATAGTGTAGTGTCACAGTACTTGGCAAAATATATAAGCTGTAGGGATTTTGCTTTAGGGGAGTGCTGAGAGGTAAGGTGAGAACTTAGAGTTGTCGAGATGAGTTGTTGGGTAAAACAGCAGAACATGCACTACACTTGTTACAGGCTAACAGCAGTGTATGCGGTAATACTAAACGTACCAGTTTTAAAGGGGCAGCTCTATTGTTTGACTATAACATTAATAAATTTCCATTTCAAAACTCAGTTTTCAGCAAGAACAGCCGTTACAGTTTTGCATCATAACTGTCTTATTGGCTTGCAGGTGTTCTTTGGCTTATTGAAAGAACCAGAGTTTGATGTGCCTTTGGATGATGAAGATGAAGAAGGAGAAAACGAGGAAGGAAAACCAAAGAAGAAAAAACCTAAAAAAGATAGTGTAGGATCAAAAAGTAAAAAACAAGACCCTAATGCTCCTCCCCAAAACAGGTACCAAGGGAATGATTGTAGAGAAGTCTTGTTAAATCCAGTCTTGTCATGCCAAATCTGCATCTCTGGTTACATGACATTTTTAGCTCTTTGGCCATTTCAGCTGTAGCCAGCTTCAGCCATAAGACTTGTAAGGGAGGTTATGGAAAGCTTAGCATAAAACCCTCTGCCTTTGCCCTTCAAGTCGATCTAGATTTTCCTTGATAAAATTTTATTTGATTGCCAGCTAATCTTTTCAGGTCATACTCATTACTTACCTTGTTCCACTGCCTTTCTGGAATTCTTAAAGTTATTACCTCTTTTTCTCATCAGATAGTCTTTTCCATAGTCTTTTATTTTTCCAAATTCTTTTTTTTTCCTATTTGAGTATTGAAGTATAGGGTTGCATGGGAAGGTTCTTTCTCTGTTTAAACTGACAATCTGGAAGGTGCTTTTAGTCCGTAAAAATGTGTGCTTGTAGAATTCCTCTGCCTGAACTGAAAGACTCTGACAAACTGGATAAAGTAATGAATGTGAAGGAAGCTGCCAGACGTGTGCGTCTTGGCCCAGAGTGCCTGCCCTCCATCTGCTTCTACACATTCCTTAATGCTTACCAGGTTGGTAAAAGAAGACTTTGGGTAAAATGAAAGAGGGAATCAAAACACTAAACACCTTTATTAAGAAAGAAGACTTAGCAGAGTTGACAGGGGTTATCACGTTATTTGGAAGAAGCATTGAAAAATTTAATATAGTTTAATAAACTATTTCATTTCCACATTCCTTGGATTTGTTCTGATATTGCCTTTTTTTTTTTTTTTTTTTTTTTTACTTTTCCTATGTGGTCCTAAGTGTATTCCACAGAATACAGTAGATATTTTGCACCAAAGCACTGGAAAGAAGTATGGCTTTGTCAGCACTAACTGTGCTTCATTTATATATCTTTATTTTTAACGGTGCAAGAATTTTTATCTGTTTATTTCAAGTACATGTATACTTTTGTCCAATCTATCTCAGAGTAATCTCTTTTTTTAAGTTTTGGAAATAACTCTAGTTAATTTTCTTATTAGCATTTAGGATTTATTAATATTTGAAATGCATCATGAAGGATACAAACAACATAAATGGCTATTTTGTGTATAGGGTCTAACTGCAGTGGATATTACAGATGACTCTAGCATGATTGTAGGAGGCTTTGCTGACTCTACAGTAAGAGTGTGGTCTGTGACTCCGAAAAAGCTACGTAGTGTGAAAGCAGCAGCAGGTAATTAAGACCATAACACTTGAAATGAGCATGTACTGTTTGTGATGCCTGTGTTTTGTGTGAACAGAGATCATGTCAGGAGAGTTGTTTTCAGCAGTTAGATGTTGTCATTTTGAAGAAGCAATATGCGCACAGATGTGTGATTGCATCTTATGTATTACCATTAGAAATATATATATTCTTTACAGGTATGAGAAATCTGGTTGTGTAAACCTGCTGCTAGGTAGCCAGCACAGAGTTTGAACTAGCCGTAAATAGTGTGGAAATAGTCATCTTGCTTCTTGAGGGGGTGGTGCTATAGTGTGTAGGAGACAGTTGGGTTTAGGGGGTCTAGGGAAGAAAATAGAAGTACCCTGGAGGAAGTTAAAGGGTGGGACTTTGAGAAGGATGAAGGAAAATATCCTATACCGCAACACCTAGGCAAATTTGTGAAAACCAGACTTCTTTAATTCTGCTCTGTATGTAACAGTGTGTTGTGTTAGAAGCTAGATACCAAGTGAACGGTTCTTATTCTTGGTATTTAACTGAAATGTGTTTGCAATGTTCAGCAAAAAACAGCCTACAAGCTGAAAGTTGTTTTAAGTTTTGTGTGGTGTGCAGCTGTCAAAACATGCCTGAAAAGAACATTTGTAGTATATTAACTTTCTGGGAAAAGACAAAAATATGGCATCTCATGAAGTTTGTCTCAAGGCTGAACACTGTATGTATGAAAAACAGTACACATTAGGATTAATTTATCACTTGAGGGAGTGATTACTTGTGTAAAACATTATTTTCACCTTTTACAACAGTAAAAATGTTGTAAATGCCATTGTATATTTCAAAATTAGTAAATCCAAGGTGTTTTGTCCTGTTCACGATGTACTTGCCTCTTTTAGAGAAAATATTATTTGTTTTCATGGCATTTGTCTTTGAACTTCTGGCAGTTTTGATATGTGAACTTTAAAATATTGCAGACCTCAGTCTAATCGACAAAGAATCAGATGATGTCCTGGAGAGGATCATGGATGAGAAAACAGCCAGTGAGTTGAAGATTTTGTATGGTCACAGTGGACCTGTCTATGGCACCAGCTTCAGTCCTGATAGGTAAAATAAGTTTACAAGCTAACTAGCTTACTTGGCTTGAGTCTTAATTGTATGCTCTGAGATGCAATCATTTCTTAATCCAGCTTTCCCCAGGTTAAAGCAATTCTCATATATTCTTTAAAACAAGAGATTAAAAAACAGTATGTACTTATGAGAGTCTGGACAGTATAAAGGTGGTTTAAATGTCCAAAGTATAGCTCATGTGCAAGCGGCTACACGAGACTGCCATCACCAAAACACAGTTGAGAAGAAAACTTTGTGTGGAACATGAATATAGAATTTGTAGTTATGATTTTAGAAGGTGAACATGGTATGAATTTTCTTTCAGCAAATCTTGTCATTTAGTTTAGTTACCTTAAGATTTTTTTTGAAGTACCATTATGTGTTTACTGCTGTCTTTTTTCTTCTTTTTTTTTTCCCCTCCACATAAATGGAGTTCCTGAGCAAAGACTAGCTTTCCCCTCCCTTTATTGCCATATCATCAGAATTAGTCATCAGCATTCAAATGTCTCTCTTTTGGGCATAAGGGTCTAGGGCTGGATTCTTCTTGAATTGTTTACTATTGTTTACCTCACCAAAATGCTCATTTATCTGGGAGATGCTAAAGAGCAGCTGCCCAGTGCACAGCTTTTCTTATAGAATTCTTATTGACTTTATGCAATGGTTATACAGTCTGTAAGTTTCACATATAACATTCTATACTTTCTCCTGTTACAGGAACTATCTGTTGTCCTGTTCTGAGGATGGCACAGTCAGATTGTGGAGTCTCCAAACATTCACATGTTTGGTGGGCTATAAAGGACACAATTATCCAGTATGGGATACACAGTTCTCGCCTTATGGGTATTACTTTGTGTCAGGGGGACATGACAGAGTGGCTAGGTAAGAAACTAGATGAGTTCTCTACTTGTCAAGGTCATTTTTGTGGTGAATTAACCCTGAAAGTGATTAGCTGATATACTCTAGCTTAACCTATAAAAAGAAATAAATTTATTTCATGTGAATTAAGAGGCTAAATAAATGTTTTAATGTATTTTTTTTCGTATTCAACACACATCAGAAATAATGCCCTCTTATTTGGCTTGTTACAAGTGTTCTCTTGTTGTTTACTAACCATGATAGAATATTCTTTATTTCTCCCTTCTGAAAAGTGTACTTTTCCAGAATAGATCCTGCTAATTCAGTAAAGTGATCAGTAAGAAACCACTGCTTAATTATGTCCTTTTGTTCGTCATTGTGCAACAGATTCTGAATGTTATTATGGCACTTTATATTAATAAAGCTTTTCTTTTTCAGACTGTGGGCAACAGATCACTACCAGCCTTTACGAATATTTGCTGGCCATCTTGCCGATGTCACATGTACCCGATTTCATCCCAACTCTAACTATATTGCCACTGGCTCAGCAGACAGGACTGTACGGCTCTGGGACGTCTTAAATGGGAATTGTGTAAGAATATTCACTGGACATAAGGTAAAGGCACATCACTCATTGTGTGAAAGTGACTTTATTTTTGTGGTGGGATTCTGAAAAGTAGTGTTTGAAATGAGTACAGCTTGACTGGCTGAAAATGCTGAGACTTAACTAGTTTGGCTTTCCTCCCCCCGATGTCTGTTTTAGGGACCAATTCATTCGTTGGCATTTTCTCCTAATGGACGATTCCTGGCTACTGGAGCGACAGATGGCAGAGTTCTGCTCTGGGATATCGGACATGGCTTGATGGTTGGAGAATTGAAAGGGCACACTGACACTATCTATGCGCTTCGATTCAGTAGAGATGGGGAAATCTTAGCATCAGGTAAAATTCAGTAGAAACAACGAAGCTTCCATTGTGTTCCATCAGTCTGAAGTGGAACGATGTAATGGAACGATTCCTTAAATCGAGTAAGGCAAATGAGAATCGCTTCCGTAAGCAAAAGCAGCAAGTTAAAATTGCTAGTAGAAAGTATTCCAGGAACTGATGGAAAGGTGTTACCAAGTTAGGTGAGAGTGAAGGTTGGGTTTGTGTGCAGTGCAGGGGGAGGAAACTGGAGTCAGAAATAACTCTCAGGCAGACAAGAAGTGGCTGGACCAAGGCTGCAATTGTGAGAACTGTAACGTGCATTCACTATGATCAAGGCTTGTTAAAATTGTTTCCTTGGATGAGAGCATGCTTTCAAGGGCATTAAGTATTCAGTTTTGAGTAAACCTGCTTTTTGAGCTGCTTGTTTTCCTGTTTTACTGACTTGCTCTATTGCAACTTTTTATATAACTGTTTTATGTATATAAAAGACTTTAAATTGTTGCTTTTTTTTTTTTTTTTTAAAGGTTCAATGGATAACACAGTTCGACTATGGGATGCCGTGAAAGCATTTGAAGATTTAGAAACCGATGACTTTACTACAGCCACTGGACATATAAACTTGCCTGAAAACTCACAGGACTTATTATTAGGTACATACATGACCAAATCAACCCCAGTTGTACATCTTCATTTTACCCGCAGAAACTTGCTACTAGCTGCAGGAGCCTACAGTTCACAGTAAATGGAGAAGCTGTAAGACTGGCTGTGCCAAGTTGTTGCAGTAGTGACCTCAGGATGTGAGACAAGGAGGAATGTCTTGTACAGGTGGACCTCACCGGTCTGTTGCAGGAAAAACAAAACTATGTAAACTAACTCAAGCAGCGTCTTCTGAGTTCTGCTTTCATATTTATCCACAGTTTGAAAATGCTGGAGATTGACAGGACATCATCGTGGCTTTAAAGGAAGGAATTGTTTCATGGTGCTTTTGATAAAAAATATATGTATGTATGTATATGAAAATGGCTGTCTCCTCTCAGAGATGGTATTGAGCTCTGCTGAAACTTTTGGGAAGTTAACAGCCTTGGTATGTGTTCTCAAATGATTTTTTTAAAGCACTTAATTTAGGGTTGGCAAATGTTTAATCAGTCTCAAGCACAGGTAAAAACTGTTCAGAAAAGAATGTAGTTTAATTCACTATAGCCTGGGCTGGGCAACAGGTATAGTGAGAGTATCACAGCAACAAATAGGGCATTGAAAAAATAGGCCCAACAGGCAGAAGCTTGTGGGGAACTGTGGAGAAGTTACATACGGATTTTATGCATCCAAGCACCAAGTCCTGAAAAGATTTCAAACTCCTGTGCTTTTTTGAGGTATCAGAAATGCAGATCTTGTTATTCTGTTTTCACAAGTAGCTTCTGCTGTGTGATAAGCAACCAGAAATACAGTGTGAACACATTGGAGGGGCTTGAGGAGAAGGGACTGAGGCACAGCCAAAATGGTTCACACACTTTTAAAAAGAGGGGAATTAATCCTGTCTTATTAGATCTAAAAGAGCTTCAAAAACCTGCATCCTTTGTCCATATTGTTTAGTATATCAAACTGTAAAACTAGTGGACAAGACATTGAAACATTATTACAGAGCAAGCAGCTTAACCAGTCCTAGGTGTGATTATCAGCTTTGAAAGGCTAGCTCATCTGCTGGTGAGATACTTTCCACCCAGAAAACCACCCCAGTAAGTCTTGCTGGACAACTAGTAAAGCAGAGAGCTTTGATTCTGAGGAAAAGTAAAATATGCAAAGCACTGGGAGATAGAACTTTTTGGGTCTTTGAACAGGAACATCACTACCAAAAGAAAGCCCTTCCCCTCCTTTTTTGTTGTTAATCTTACAAGCTCTATACCAGGAAATCTGTTTTGTGTTCCCTTTTAATGACAATAAGGGCATGGATCCTTGTATAATGGCTGAGTCTCTAGTGAAAACGTGAAAAACAAGACTTGACATTTCTAAAGTAACATAAATGGAGAACTACCTCTTATCATCCTTTCTCTGACTCTAACCCTTAGAGTAAAGGTGCATTAGAGGCATTAAACGTCAAGATAAAGGGTGGAAAATTCATTAGGAAATTCACCTGGAAGTTTTCTTTAAAGACAAAGTATTTTCTTTAAAACTAAATTATTGAAATTATTGAGGTGTGGTGTTTTTTTCTTTTTCTTTTTTTTTTTTTATGCGGAATGGTACCTCAAAATTTCCTAGCACCCAATACAACCCGTTGGATTTAATTACGGTGAATCAAGCAAGTTACCTGAAAGCATGTACAAATTTGACAGCTTAAAGAAAACACTGCCACATTCTGCCTTTGTATTTTGTACAGTTTTATACTTTTGATAGTATAATAAATACTAAAACCTCACAGCTTGTGTTCATAGACTGTATGTTACGAGAAGATACTTTTCTTCCCTTGATGGCTGCAATGGAAGCAAGAATGCTGCTAATACATGTTAGTACTCCTGAGAGAAACAGGGTAGTTCAGAAGTGCTGTAGCTGATGACCAACTGTTTAATGTAAATTTAGTTCAAGTGGCAGATGATACATTTTAGCTAATTACATGCATTACAGTTACCACCACCTATCAGGAAAGCTGTATAGAGCAGAGGCAGTTGGTGTAAACATAAGACAGATTTATTCCTGTTCTTAGGACACTAGATTTTATTCAGAAGGGTGGGCCAGCATGTATAAATGACTTTAAGAATACACTAATGAGAGTGGGAGAGCACAAGAACCTTGTGTAATTTCTTTGAATTACCTTCTCCCTTTTTTTCCAAGCAACTGTGCCCATCTCCTGATGCCCTATGTTTAGGAATTATGTTTGCAGCATGCTTGAGAATCGAAAGTCCTAGGTTCAACCCCTGCTGCTGGCAGCTTTCCAAGAGGCACAGTGCTGCATAATCACATTCATGTCAGCACTAGTGTGAAAACTAAAGAACTGAATTTTACTGAATATTGAGGGATAGAAAGACCGTGGGTAGAGAACATGATAGACCACCTTTAGTGGTGGGTACAGAGGGGCTGCATATACCTATCTGGTAGGAAAATCTCATTAAGATACTGTGTCCAGAAAAGAAACAGTACTGAACTACTTAAGTTACTATCTGTGAACAGGTAGGGTTGGAACAGTTCGGTAACAGCAAATAGTAAGCTATTTTCACGCTGCAGTTACCTCTTTAAGAGAGGCCAGTACCAGAAAAAGCTCAAATACCGTAATTAGTAAAAAAAACCCTGTATTTCACTGTTCTGGTCCCCCCAATTCCTCCCACTCTCCTTCCTGACCCCTTGACTAAGACAGCTTACAAGAACAAGACAAAATACTCCCAAAGGAGTGCTCAGGAAGCACTGCACTAAATTCAATCTCATGATCTAAAAAAATGTAACACCTCCATGTCACCAGATCCCATTTATACGCTTTAAGGAGAAAAAAAAAACACATATACTAGGTTTGGATCAACATATGTTGGGAGGTTTTTACTCAACAAGGCTCTACGTAAAACATGGGCAACAGAGGCAGAAGCCATTCTGCTATTCTGTACTGCATTAACATTAGTGAAAAGCAATGGTTTTCAGGGAAGCCACTAGCTGGGAATATAAAAAAATGGAGGCAACCAGGACAAGCCAGTATCTGCAGACCATGTGTTCCACCTACCATTACACTTGGAAGCGCAGAGACGCTTTGCTCATCTGTAAGCTCTGTGCTTGATGTCATGGTTATGATGCTGAGGTCTTTCCTAAATTACTACCAGATGCTCAGGTCATTTTAGGATGTGTTATAACAGCAAGAGTTAAAATAGTCACAGAAAGAATCAGGTACTCCATCTCCACTACAAATAACTATTTCCGATAGAGGAAAAAAATGTACATTTCTGCTTTGTTTTACCATTTCATATTTTCAATAAAGTAATTGTTTATATTTTATTCGCCAGAATAGGACATCAGCTTCCATTACATTGAAACAGAATGAAGATTCAGACATGCCAGCAACCTGCCAAGAGAAGAGAGGTCAGACACATTAGTACCACTACGCAAGGCTTGCTAACAGCATCACCCCTTTCCCAAGCCGAAACACTTTTACATAAAAGCAGGCAAATTTCAACACATACAGGAAGAAATGGCTGATGTCCCTTTCACATACAGCAGTGAGAATAACCAGAAGCTTATTGTTTTCTACCCCTTTTGCAGACTATGAGGACAACACGTTTTTTTTCCAAATGCCATTTCAGTGGATATGTATCTGAAAGTAGACTACAGACTTTTGGAACACTTGGTTGTTGCTATGTAAGAACAAGTTCAATCACTTTCACATGGTCATTGCCTAATCCGGTATGCAAGGTATATATAGTTGTATATATACACTGTATAGTGCTCCTTTACTCTGTTCAACGAAAGGTTTTAATAGAATGCATTAGTCTCTTCCTAGAATTATCTAATAAAATCAAGTCCTTAAGTATTACTTTATTATTTCAATATCCAACAAAGCATCAGTTATCCCAATTTTTGCAGTAGAAGTATAATTCTGAGGCACCTACTACTTGCAGGCAAAGCCTGATATGTGCAGATGCAACATTTATCCATTCGTCTTTCCTTGCTTACCCTTCCTCCCTGCATGAGGTCTCTAACCCTGTTTGCCATGTTAGAGGAACAGAATAATTTCTGTATATCCCTGTAACAACCTACTTTGTTCAGAATGCCCCAAAATAAAATGATGCTATAGTTTAGTTGAGGCTTAAAACTGTAAATACAGAAGTTCACATGCCTGTGTTTCTGCCTTTAATTATGTTTTGTTACTAGTAACTTCTCCTTTGTCACTCTTTCTTCCTGGGCTGGCATTGAATCATTTTGGCTCTGGAAGAACATCTGCCACTTACCATTTACTTGTCTGCCACAGCAGGAGTCTTCTTTTTAGATCTAAGCTTGAAATATAAGATGAGCATTGCAACGCCTGTGTACGTTGCTATAACATACTGAAAAACATAACAGTTAAGGTTACTTTCAGTCTAAAACTCAGAAAACACCATTAGAGTAGCCTACCAAAGTTAGTTTATGTAATACGTACGTTCCTCCTGCCCACCATGGTATAGGAATTGAAGTACTTCTGAAATCCAGTGAACTGGTGCTGAGATCCCGAGTCATGGCCAGCCATGGTTGCTCGTCCTAACAAGCGATACAGGAAAGTTAGCAAGTTTTACGGTTAGTTGGACAGGATCAATAGAAAAATCAAACAGATCTCTACACTGTGCTTAATACTTCCACTGGCAGCTATTGAATCTGCTTTCAGTGTGCTTTTCAAACACACTGGGTATACACAAGGAACAGGCACATCCTGATCACTGTACCTTAGAGTGCAATGCAGGTGGCACAAAAGCAGACAAGGAAATGCGGGGCTCTGAATGGGACAACACTTCAGATTTTCAGAGTTCATTCATATCCAAAAGCTTGGTGATGTGTTTCATGCTGGACCACTACTCCATTTCATGATTCAAAATGCAGTGTTGCAACTTTCATGCTGTATTAGAGTACAAGTGTTTCGACAACAAAACTTGCCCTACTCCCAGCTGCACATTTCTGTTGCGTCTTATTTTCACACCCCAGTATTCATACATCTGGCTAAAAATATATATATATTTTTCTACTTAGCTTTCTGCTGTATCTGCAAGCCAGCTGAGCCAACTACAAAGCCTCGGAATTACTTTCACAGGTACAGCAAAACCACTAAGTACAGGAGTCGGGCATGCCTTTGCATTTTGTCTGCATCTAGATGAAACTTTCAGACCTACTTTAAGAAGTCAATCAACACACAAGCCTGGCCTGCATACAGTGGCATACTTGCAGAATCAGTGAATGGTTGAGGCTGGAACCTCTGGAGATGACAAAACCCAACCCCAACCTGCTCAAAGGGTCAGCTACTGCAGGTCGCTCATCAACTTGCCCAGTTAGGTTTTGAGCATCTCCAGAGAAAGAGCCTCCACAAATACCCTGTTCCAGCATTTGATCATCCTTACGACAGAAAAAATATATATATATATATATATCTTTCTGATGTTTAGAGTTTTTTTTTTTTTTTTTTTTTTTTTTTTTAAAGGGCGTGCTTTTTGTATGTTTAAGGAAGATTTGTATTTAGGACAAATGTTTATTGTTTACCTTATAGCTCAGCTCAAAGGAAGCACATGCGCCACAAGGTTACCTGCCCAACTATGCAGAGATGCTGTAACCACCAGTACCCCAGTAAAAGAGGGATACAAGAAACCGTTACAGCTGGCTCTGCGTTCATTCTCACACTCCTTATGCCATCCCTGCTGTATAATCAGGTATGCTTGCCTGCAGCTCGTTTAATTACGCAACAGCAAAGAAAACTCAAAGAAACAGCCCCTTCCCCTCCAAATATTTGCAGTAGATGACTCAGAAAGCCAAAGCCATCTATTTTTTAAGCCAAATCGACGCCGAAGCCCGCAAAAACCACCGTGCCCTTCCGAGGGCGGCTCAGAGCACGGCCACCACACCGCAGCTCGGCCTTTCCAAGAGCCCGGTGCCCTTGACGGGGGCAGCCCGGCCCGCACCGGCCCCTCACGGTGCCAGCTCCCCTTGTCACCCTCATCGGAGCGCGGCCGCGGCGTGGCAGAAGCCCACCCGCCGCGGTGCGCGGCCGACCGGGGGAAGGCAACACCACGGCGGCCGAAGGTCGCGGGCACCTCATGGGCCAGCCGCGGCTGGGCGCCTCAACCAGCCGCTCTCCCTCCTAGCATCGCGGGCCGGCAGAAGGAAGCGCTGACCCCAGCCCGCCGACCCCACCGAGCCCCCCTCCTCCCCCCGCTGCCACCTCCGTACCTCGGCCGCCGCCGCGCTCTGCCCTTCCTCAGCGCCCTCCCACAAAATGGCGGCCGCTTCCTGCCCCTCGCGCTGCTTCCGGGGCACGGCGCCGCGCTGCACGCGTGCGGCGGAGCCGGGCATGGCGGCGGCGGCGGCCGGCAGCGGGAGGTGAGGGAGAGCTGCGGGCACCGCTTTGTGCTGCCGGCCGCGGGGCCTGTGTCGCCCGGTGTGCACTCTGAGGGAGCGTGCCTTGGTGAGTTGTGGTTTTATTACGCGATTTTGCGGTTAAAGGGGGTTTATGTATCTTGCGGGCCGCTTTAAGTTTAATTAATTGGTGCTGTTGTGGTGATTTTTGTAAGGGTAGTGTTGGGTAAAGTAATAAAATGTGGATCGTGACAGTAAGTAAGGTGATGATTATTGCTTGAGGTGCAGTAAGGTTAAGTACGTTTATTACATGTGAATAGAGGTAAGCTTATAGTTCACCCTAAAGGTGCTTAAAATTATATTAACCGTTAAGGGTGGTATCCAAAAATAAAAATTCAATTTATATTTACCGCTTAAATCCAAACTTACTGCTTAAATCCAAACTTTCTACATTGTGACTTGTGCTGGTAATTGTATCTTGCCTGCTGAACGTGGCAAAGGTCTGTTCGGGAAACTTAGATGGTTAGAGCATTTTTTCTTATGCTTTTAAGCATTCTTCTAAGAATGATCTTCTAAAAATGGAGCTTCTAAGTGTCTTAAACACTTCATGCTTTAGTTTTGTAGAATTGGAAATAAGTACGAAGCGTTAGGGATGCACGTGTTTGGGTGGACCCCTGCGTGTAGTCTCTGTGTGGTGACCAGCGACAGGACCCGAGGGGACGGCATGGAGCTGGGACAGGGAGGGTCAGGCTGGGAGCTGGGGGAAGGTTCTGCACCCAGAGGGTGGTCGGGCATGGGGACAGGCTCCTCAGGGCAGTGGTCACGGCACCGAGCCTGGCAGAGTTCAAGAAGTGTTTGGACAATGCTTTCAGACATGTGTTCTGATTTTTGGGTGGTCCTGTGTGGACCCAGGAGTTGGACTTGATGGTCCTTGCGGTTCCCTTCCAACTTGAGATATTCTAGGCTTTTATGGTAGTCAGATATTAATTGTGTTTGCACCTGAGTATTTTTTTTTTTTCTCCTTGCTGACTTAACTCGAAAGCAGCCATCTGTTTTTTTTTTTTTTTAATTTTCTTAGTTTCTGGGTAATCCACAGTTATGCCTTTTCAACATGTTTGTGAGGAACAAATCTAACAGCTGTGTGTTTAACTTCTGTTTTGTCTTTTGTCCTATAGAAGTGCAAGCATGGCATCCATAGAAGAAAACTTTCCCCGAGGGGGAATTCCGAAGAAACCCACAGAGAAAACAGGAAAAACACCCAAACCAACGATAGAACAGGACAACTTGTTTGATGTATGTTGTTTCCATGTTCTTGATTAACTCTCCTCAGACCTCAGAAAACGACTTGCAATCCTTATCCCTTACTTCTATAATAGACCTAAGAAGGGACTTCCAGAAAGAGATAACTGCTTCATTCCTGTTGCATCTTGCATTTTAAAGGTCCTTGTTGTGTGATACTCGTTGAATGGGGCGACAAAAAGTTCAATCAAAATTATTGGTCAGAATTTAGCTTTTAAATATTCCACAAGCATCTGATTCTGAGGTACTAAGAATCATAGAATAGTTTGGATTGGAAGGGACAGTGGACATGGAGTAAGTTTGGTCTTTCTCCTTCTGTTCAATGGAGTGTGGTGCAGCTCACTTTGGCCACTTCTTTCTGCTCCCAAAATTCACAGTTTTGTGACTGGTCGGTCTCAGCCCAAAAGGGGATACTTTGGAGGACTTACAGTTAGACATATCAACAAGCTCATTCCCTTTTTCCTCTGATCTAGCATTTTCCTCTAACATTATTCCTGCCTTAACACTGTGGTCATTTTCTCTACTTTTGTTGTTTTCGTCTCTGCTTATAATCTAAATTAGGTTCGCCATGAAGAACAATCCCAGAAAAGGAAAAGGAATCAGGAGGATCTAGGAAAGCAGAAAAAGTTCAAGGCAGACAGAAAAGCTAATGCTAAAGACAATACTACAAATATTGAACCACTCACAATTGAGGTTTGTGGATAAATGCGTTATTTCGTGTGTATCTCTTCTCTTAGGCTTGTTAAAAAACATGTTCTCCCTCATTAAACCTGTAAAATACAACAGCAGTTCAGGACAGAAATGTGTCTATTGCACTGCTATTCACTGACTTGCCAAGATACCCACTGTGTACTATTTTTGTTTTCCCAGCACCTTTGTGAGGGGATGCTGCTCCTGGGTTGTATAAAAGAGGTCAGTGACTTTGAGCTCGTCATCAGCTTGCCCAATGGACTTACAGGATTTGTGCCAGTCACGCAGATCAGCGATGCTTACAGCAACATGCTGAGCAAGCAGGTGGCCCAAGGGGAACTCTTGGAGGTGAGTCCTTGAGACAGGGCTGTGATTTGTGTCTGGGAGCAAGGAAGTATTCATAATACCTCAGAATCAACATTGAGACCTTGCTTAGGCCCTTGGTTCCTGGTGTCTCACTGGCTGACTTTAGTTTGATGGTCTATGATGGCTTAGTCTTGGTTAAATAGTGCATGAACTTCATAGACAGCATGTTGAAGTTGGAGAGATTTTAGCTGCTGTAGCTAAATACTGACCCTTGGCTGTATGTGGTTAAGGGAGGCAGTTATTGAAGTGTTTGGAAGATGGTGGTAAGGTGAGGTTCTCTGGCTTGGTCCTGAGCTGCTACCTTCTGACTCCATCCCACATAGGATTCCTTTTATAAGCAAAGCTTACCAGACTTGCTAATATGAGGGTTCATCCCTGCCTCTATATTGAGATTTTGATGTTTGTGGTATTTACTGCCTTTTGTTGTAGTTTTGGTGGAGAGCAAGTGTTTTCCCATAGGATTTCGGTTTCTAAAGCTGCTTCAGTAACAAATTCTGGCCTTTTTGTATTATGTAATATTGTTGGATTTGCATGCGTTCTTACTCTTTTGATCATCTTGCAGGACTTGCATTCTCTCTCGGACATGTATTCTCCAGGGATACTGGTCAGATGCATTGTGACCAGCGTTGAGAAAAGTGCTGATGGTCGTCGGAGTGTCAAATTATCAATCAACCCCAAAAATGTCAATAAGGGTCTGAATGCTACAGCACTAACATCAGGAATGGTAAGTGTTCTGGGTCTGCCACAGCCTCTATAGGCTTTGGAGTTGCCTCTTGAACAGTGCATGGGGGGTAGTGCTTCAGTTTGTCCTTGCATGGTATCAGAGCAGAACATGGAGCTGCTGCTACCAGTGGAACAGACCTGGGAGGAGAGGGCAATATTGGTTCTTGGCTACTGGCCTGCAGGGTGTTACCCATGAAATCCATTCACCTGATTCTGTTTGAATTTGGACAAGTTATTTAATTACTTTTTTTCTACATAGGTTTCTTTGTTATTTATGCAGAGAGTAGTATTTACCAACCTGTCTTGCAGAGGTGCTTTGTTTATTTCTTGTTTCCAGGTTTATGGTTGCAGGCATGTGCCTACAATGAGAGCACCTGCTATTTTTTATCCCACTTTTTTTTTTTTTCTCAACCAATGGGTTCATTAACTCTGTACATGCATAGCTAGACAAAGGTACAGTTGAGACATTGCTGCCAGATGAGCTCTCAAGTAAGAAGGAACGTTGTGTTCCTTCTACTCTCCAAAATTCTGTTCTCTGTGCTCATGTACCAAGTGAGTACATGGGTGGTAAATCTCTCGCTAGATGTGTATGCTGTGCAGACTTAGCTGTTTCTTCACATTACTGAACTTCAGTGCTTTCCTCCCAACAGCTGCTCTCTGGCTTTGTGTCTAGTGCAGAAGACCATGGCTATCTCATTGATATTGGAGTCAGCGGGACTCATGCTTTTCTGCCTCGTCAGAAAGCCCAAAATTACGTCAAGAGAGGTAAGTCGTAGTACAAGAGAGGCTTCTGTGGTTAAAATGCTCATGAGGTTAAAATGCTCATGTGGTTAAAATGAGCTTTAAAAAAAGCTCATTATAGCTGTCATGTTAGTGCCCCTCAGTGAGGATCGGGTCATGGTGGAATCTTTGAGTTGTTGAAAACAGCATTTTTTTGGCTGGTGGGCAGCATCTATTAAGTTTCAACCTGTTTTCTGCCAGACCACGTTGCTGCTCCAAGCCCACCCATGCTTGCTGGCAATAGACTTTGACTGAAAGGAGTTCAAACTTAACAATAGAAGCAGCTCTGAAAAAGCTTTGGAGAAAACTATAGGGAAAAGACGATCCCTTACTGTTCCTGGAGGGGTTTTTATGCAGTGGCTTGTGTTTGTAGGGCCTGACTTGAAAATAGGTCAGAACCTGAACTGTGTCATCGAGGAAGTAAAGAATGAGGGAAGAATTGTCCGTTTATCTGTGGATCGATCAGAGGTTGCTGCATCCCTTGCAACAGAGCAACAGAACTGGACGCTCTCTAATTTACTGCCAGGGCTGGTGTTGAAAGCTAAAGTGCAGAAGGTAAGCTCTGTTTTTGTTGATTTTCTCTTTAGTTTTTGAGCCTCCCTGAAGGTAGGGATACAGGTAAAATGGAGATGGAGGTTTTGTACCCTGGAAGACTTTGGGCTCAATTCCATGAGAAAGGCAAACACTTTTTCAGATAGCCACCTCCTGCTGGGTCCACCTAAGGTATGATCTCTGCACTGGTTCTGATGCTACGAGTGTAAAGGCTTCAGCCTGGAGATGGTGATGAACCTTAGAGCAGAATAGATTCCATTTTATGCCTCTGTGGCCTTTGCCTAGTATTCAACACTGTAGCAGTAGTCTTCAGAATAAATGTGACATTAGTGAAAAACTAGAGGGTTGCTTTGTAAGAAGTATAGAAAACAGAATTATTAGCAGTTTTCCTGTCTTTGATGTGCTTGTTGTTTAGCACTTCTGGTGACTTTTTGTGAAATGTGTGAACTGCACTCTGTTTCTGAGCTATGTGAAAACCAATCAACTTATTTTTCTTGTTTTCCTGACATCTTTGTATGTAATTTCCTTCCCCTTTCTAGGTAGATCCACTGGGGATCAGACTGACCTTTCTGTCTTCCTTCTCTGGCGTTGTGGATTTCATGCATGTGGACCCAGATAAATCCATGAACTATTCTCCAAATCAAGTGGTAAGGAGAAGGTGAAACACAGATAGAATTGGTATGTTGCTTACAACATCCTTCCCCAAGATGCTGCTGGGGAAGACAGTGGATATTTTTCAGTGGAATCATCTCTGAAATCTTAGTGATGATAGCTGTCTTTTTTAGTTGAATTACCATCATGGCTACTTTAGAGCTGTAAAAAACAAAGCCATTCCTGGGGTAATGGAAGACTTGTTTGGGAAGCATGAGAGACTTGTGGATGATGGCAAATGACTTATGCAGTTGTGTTTCCCTCCTTGCATGGATACCAAACTAGCCCATAAACAACAGATGGAAGCAACAAACTCTTGGATCTGTAAGCTATAAAAACTGAGATGATTGTTTTGGTAGCAATATGGGAGAGTGCTCCTGTGAGCAGTTCAGGCATCAAGCATGTCTAAAAAAAAAACATGAATTACGTGACTTTCTCCTCTTTTGTATGTAAACTGGTATTTAACAATCATTACCTTCTCCTAGGTGAAAGCCTGCATCCTCTCTGTTCACCCCACCTCCAAGGTGGTGCGGCTTACTCTGCGGCAGGCGTTCCTCAACCCTGGAGGATCCCCAAACCAAGTCTCCAGTGATCGAATAGGGGCAGTGGTGGAGGAGTCAACAGTGAAGTCTTTCTACAAGCAGTTTGGTGCCATCTTTAAGCTTGATGATGGCACTTATGCATTTGCACGGGTAAGTACCAGGGCAGTGAGGGAACTCCCTAATAGATACCAAGCAGCCTCTTGGGGAAGAAAACTAAGACAAGGTTTTACTTCCTACTCTTACGCTCTTTGTGAGACTAGAACAACAAAAAGTGTAAGATGTTGACTAAATCCAGCCTCTCCTGTTTGGGTTGGAATGTAGCTGAGTTATTCAAGGACTGTTGCACAAAGAGTATGTTAGAAGAAAGATTTCTGTCAGCTGCTACTGCTTCAATGTAAGGTCTTCCTTAAGTTTATTTGTAAGTGCTTCCATTTTCCAAACACTAAATTGCTGTTTTTTGTTTTTTTTTTTTTCTAGTTGAAACATCTGTCAAAAACCAGAAAATCCTTTAAACCTGCATCATTCAAGGCAGGATATAAACATAAATGTCGTATCATTGACTACAGCCTGATGGACGAGATGTGTATTGTATCTCTGAAGTAGTAAGTGCCATAGACTCTAAGAAATTGATCGAAGCATTAGAAGGGTTTAGTCAGTGTGGAAGATACTACGCTGCTGAACTGGAACTTGCCTTTTATTTTGGCCTATATCTATGTTGTCTTATGTCAGGTTGTCTAGATATCTCATGTATCCTACCCTAGCCATAGGGTCACCACCTATATGGTTGGTGGGCTGAGGCTAAAAGAATTCTACTGAGATAATGTCAGAAGATTGTGACTGAACGGAATACTGAACCTTGTTCTTCCAAGTCCCAGTCCGTTTTGCTCCTCTATCTTAGTGTTTCCATCTGGGGCTTTAAGTAGTGAAGACAATGAGGTTCCCCTTTCATGGAGCCATGTGTGGTGGCTGTCACCTGGAATGGAACCTGGTAAACCTCCCTGAATTTGGTCCAGAGAGCTGTGCTGGGAGGTGGGTCCGCTGGAGTAAAACACAGAACTCTGCTTTTGTAAAGTGCTGAGTATGAATGGGATAATGGATATTTGGGACACGGTGTAAAGGGGATTGTTCCTCTTATCCTGGGTTCTCTTCAAGTTGACTGACTGGTTGTCTCTTACTGTGTCTCTTTCCTAGTCAAGTTATTGGAGCTCGTTTTCTGCTGTACCGGGATATTCACACAGGGGATGTGGTGCAGGTGAGCTCCTGGGGGACGCAGTTGTAGTTAAAGAACTGATCTAGCTAATATGCATTTCTTCTGCTTGATATGTGCATTCAACTTCTGATTCAGACTAGTGATAGGAAAGTGAGAAGGAAGACCTTTTCTTGTACGATTTGTAGAAGTAGCCTACGTTTAGGGAAGATAGGTTATAACATAAACTTGTACAATATGTAAGGGTTAATGGGTCAGATTAGTTAGGTGTAGTGGGGGTTTGACTAAGACTTCATGAAGCACTGTCAAATTTTGTGGTAGGATGTGGTACAGTGTCTTGGGTGCTTCCTGTCTATGCACAGTCTGCTTTTCTTGCAGAATGTACTGATCCTTTTGTCCCTTTTGTGTTCTAGGGCAGAGTGTTGGCTCTGAAACCTATTGGGATGCAGGTGAAAGTGACTGATGGAATTAAAGGGCTTGTGCCATCCATGCATCTTGCAGATGTGATCCTGAAGCAGCCTGAGAAGAAGTACAAGATAGGAGATGAAGTCAAGTGTCGGGTGAGAGCTGCCAGAAAGGGTCTTCAGCTGCTTTAAATTGCTATATTTAATTCTGAGTATTTAGCAGCTGTATAGATTAGATAATGGCAAATACGTTTTTTGAACCTTTTTGTCCTCTGCTCTTGTAGGTGCTAGAGTGCAATCCTGAAGAAAAGAAGCTATTCCTTACTTTAAAGAAAACTCTTATTCAATCAAAACTTCCAATCCTCTCCAATTACGAAGATGCAGTACCGGGTCTGATCACACATGGCTTTGTGGTGTGTGCAAGGGAATTTGGCTGCATTGTAAAGTTCTACAATGATGTCAAAGGTCTGGTACCAAAGAATGAGTTGAGCACAGAGCCCATATCTTGTCCTGACAAAGTCTTCCATGAAGGCCAGGTAATTAATGTATCTATGCCATGCCTTGTAAATGAATGTAAAAGAGAAATCTGCAGTTGAGTCAGCTTTAATGTGAATTTTCTGTGGAGAAGTCAACTGCATCAAGAGATATTCACCTTCTGCTTCAAGTAATAGTTAATTTCATCTGTTTAAACGGAGCATGTGAAAGGGACAGCTCTCTGAGTATTTTAGAGCTGTGTTTTTTTTTGTGCATTTCCCCATCTCATTTTGTAGGTAGTAGTACACTGAGGAGGCCTATTTACACTTTTGTTTTACCTTTTTTTTTTTTTCAGGTTGTTAAAGTAATGGTTTTAAAATGTGAGCCTGAGCAGGAAAGGCTCTTGCTGTCCTTCAAGTTATCAAGCAGGTCTGCGCCTGAGGGCAACAGTGAACATACTCCAAAGAAGAAATGGGAAGTGAAATATCAAATAGGAGAGGTATTGAATTCAGTGACTGTTTCTCTTTTTGCCTCTTTCTAATTGTTTTACCAAAAAAAAAAGGTATTACTTTGAGCATCTCTGCTTCAAGAAAAGCTGTTGTAGATCAGGAACAAGTTTTAAATGTGCATTTCATACTGTGGAGCCAGATCAAAAACAAGATCTGTGTTGTCAGTGGTCAGGATAAAGGAGTCCCAGGACAGTCTTATAGGAGGTACCAATTAATGCTTCTACTCCAAGGTGAAGTCCTATTTCTTCTGGATGCTGCTGACGTTCACTCCAAAAGCAGCTGCTTATGTTCTCTGGAAAAAGATAACTTCAGTGAAATGTTTTGAAATGTCCTTCTTTCCTTCCTTCTTGTCTTTGGAATGAACAGTTTCCAACACCCTGCGCCCTTCAGCCTTCAAATTGAAAGTTATAACCAAGAGAATGTTTCTAGCATTTGGCTTCTCTGGGAGCTGAGGATTATTCTTATTTTACTGTCAATGTTGGCGTGCTTCTGAGGCTCAGCCCTGTTGATGTATATAAGATTTTCCTTATATAGCTGGGAGGCTGTGTCAGGGCCCCTGGAGCACAGCATTTGGTAACCTGTGCATTCTTTAAAGGCAATTTGGGTTTTATATAATTTTATTCTTTTCTTTTTTTTTCCAGATGGTTGATGTGAAAGTCTTGAAGAAGAAAGAGAATGGGCTAGAGGTTTCTATCTTAGAAGACGAAGGCAATGTGATAGCCTTGCTTCCCACAGTGTACCTCTCTGACTTTGTTGCTAACTGCAAGCTCCTGTGGCACTGTCTTCAAGAGGGAGATGTTTTGCCCAGAGTTATGTGCCTAAGTGACAAGGGGGACCGTATTGTATCCTTTGTCATCTCAACCAGTCAAATGTGGGAAGTGGAAGAGAAGAAAGGGGTGGGGGAAAGGAAGGAAGCGTGTGTGTGAGGAATCCAGAGTATCTGTAACAAACTAGTTAATCTGTTGAAGTGGAAGTGCCTGTCAAGTTATCTGTGTTTCAAAGAGTCATTATAATTTGTGTTAAGTGAGGCTCAGCTGATGTTTAGCATTCCACTAAGACCAGCACTTGGTTGTGAAATCACCGAGCTTCCCAACCATCTTCTAGGCATCAGTATTGATTGTATCACAACCATAGCAAAAAAAAAATTGCTGTTCTTATACCAAAAAGGCAGAACTGAAATATTAAGAAGTTTTCCCTTCAGCTGGTGTGAAACGTACATCTTTTAATGCTGAGTAGCTTAAGAGACATCGATTACTAAATTTTAGTGTAGAGAGAGCAAGTTTGTAACTGAAATTGCAGGATTTGGGCTCCTGTATTGCCTAGCCTTCCAAAAGTGCTGTAGCTCAACGGTTAGCAGCACCAAGAGATATGATTAGCATCAGGCTCCTTTCATTCATCTTTTCGGAGTTTTCCTAACTGTTTGTTCAGATCTTGTGCAGGAAGTCTGCGGTGATTTCTGCTGTACAGGAGGAGCAAGTTGTGAGAAATTTCTCTGAAATCCAGCCTGGGATGCTGTTGACTGGTTACGTGAAGAATGTTATGCACTTTGGAGTGTTTGTGGAGTTCCCTTTTGGTGTGACAGGACTGGCACCCAAAGTGGTAAGTCGTGTATTCACTTGACTTCAGAAAACAGCATGTATAATCAGCAAAAAAGGTTGAAACATGTTTTTTAAGCAAGGTTGGAGGGAACAGTAGTGTTGGGGGTCCTGCATTTATACGGCTTCCCCCAGTAGGATGAAAACCGCTTTTAATCTTGCGTTTTAATTCATTTCCAAAATGAAGAAAAGGACTTGAATTAATCAGGGTTTTCATGTGACGTTTCGTGTGACTTCAGTAATTCATTTTAATTGACAGCTTTCTGTTAATTTGGTTAATTCATGAAAACCCTTCTCAACTCAAACCCTTCTCACAGCACTGCAGGTAGCTGATAATTAGCAGATGTGCTCAATAATCCTTGTCCCTTTGTTTCCTCTGCGCAGAACATGAGTGACAAGTTTGTGACAGACACCAAGGACCACTTTGTGGTGGGACAGACCGTGATTGCGAAGGTGATGAGCATTGATGAGGAGAAGCAGCGTGTGCTCCTTAACCTGAAGGTCTCAGAGTGCAGCTCAGGCAATCCAGCTGCAGAGAGCTTTTCCCTACTGAATCAATATTTCAAGGAGGTGAAGGAAATCAGGAGCTTACTGAAAAGAAGAGGTAAAAGATTGCACGTGTTCTGCCAAAAGGGATCATATCCCAAAAATGGGTTTCCAGAGGTACAAAAAGGGAAATCTGTTTTCTTTTAAATGAAAGAGAGCTCAGTTCAAGCAGAGACTTGGCTTTCAAGAAGAGTTTATTAGAAAAAGGATGTATGTGCAGTGTCTGCTATTGACAAAGAAGGATTTTTGGAACTACAGCTGGAATAAGCCAAATAGTCTGTTCTTTTCACTGAAATCTGCTAGGTTTCTGGCATTGGTTTGAGGTTGAAACTTAAAGAATTAAAAGTAAGGGGATAAATAGATGAAGTGTGGGGGAGATGCAATGGAACCAGTAGATGGGTGCCTCAAAATATCAGTGAAGTTAAAAATGAGAGAGGCCAGGGTGAGATTAGATGGTCTGTGGACCAAAGCCTTTCTGCAGGAGACCTTTTCTTAGTGTGAATATTTGTAATTGCTTTATGAAGAAGTCTAAAAGTTAAGAATCTGAGGCAGTAACATTTCTAGCTTCATCTAACATTTTAACCAGCAGTGAAGGACCCTAGCATTCTTTTTAATGGGTAATTAAGAACTGTCCCTACTATTATGATACAGAAATCCATGTTTGTGCATGCTGTGATCATCAAGTTGTTTTTTATTACTGATATTGGTGCATGGGATGCCTGATTTTTCATGGAGGGTTTTTTTTTTTTAAACTGCTCTGAGTCTTAGCTAGGATCTCCTCAACTGGAAGCTATAGTGGTGCCTCAACTAGCTTCGGCACTGGGGTAACTATGCTGGCACTCAAATTTTGTGTGCCAGCATAGCACCCAAATCTAGTACTTACAGGAGTTTGTGCAAAGGGATTTTCCTACTTGTATTACAGGTTTGCTGAAGAAGTCCTTCAGCAAAGGTTTTCTCATACGGAGTTTTACTATTACTAGGAATACTAGATATCTTTTTTTTTTTTTTAAATCAAGTTCTAACTGCCTTTTTAGGGTCTCTTTATATGCAATACTGTTTGGTGTTTTGTTTCCTATAATTGTGAAGTGATGGATCTGGTTTGTGTTTTTTTTTAGTATTAAATCCTTTTTGCTTTCACCTTTTACTATATCCAGTGCTGTGTGCTACTCTTTCTAGAGAGAATATTTTCCAGTCTAACAGAGATACCAGGTCCTTAGTGTCACAAATGTTTCTACTTAGATTAAATTGTAGAACTTACTTCCCTGTATCTTTACAGATTGAGGGGCCTGAACTGTGTTTTCGTAGATAGAGGTGGATGTAAATGCTTGTTCATGGTCTCTTGGGCAAATGGGAAAACTGTCTTTATCTTGCTAAGAAATGGCATGGGTAAAATTAACTTCTCAAACTTCTCTTTTTCCAGGAGAGTCTGGCATAGCCCGAAGCCTTTGTGAATTGATGCCTGGGAAGGAGCTGCAGCTGGTTGTGCAGGATGTGAAGGAGGATGGCTCAGCACTGTTCAGTGGCAGCTGTGTCACAGGCTTGACTGTAACAGCCACTCGCTATCATTTGGGAGGTAGGGCATCTTTTCTTTGACTACATGCTTTGGCTTTCAGTCTTGTCGTGTGAAACCTCCATCATGAAATAAGTTCTTCTAATGAGGAATCAACGTGGGAGAACTCTGCTCAGAGCAGGGACAGGCTCAAAGAGGTAGTTCAGTTTTCTAATGTCTCGCTAATCCGTTTGAGAGATTTGGAATGCATTACTTAAGCCTCCCTGTGCCTGTTAACCTGTTGATAAGACAGACCTAATCCTGCCTCACATCTCAAGCATCTTGTAAGGTTTAGTTAGTGCTTTGAATTCTTTGTCTATATACATAGATAAAGCATAGAGATAAATACTAATACAAGCTCCAGCTTACTGTCTTTTTTTAACTTTCTCTAGAAGCGTGTTCTTTGGCCTATTCTCCATATGAAATTGATGTTAATTTTTCTTCTAAATCAATGTAAATTTAACATAGGGCTGCAATTTCAGTATTTTGTGATTCAAAGATTAAAGCAGTGAAGTGGGCTATTAAGCAGAACCCAACAAGCAAATGCAGAGATAATAAATAAATCAATTAAACCAATCTAAAGTGTTAAGTTCAGCAGGAGTGGTAATCCAGCATTTCTACATTCAGAAGAGTTTTTGCTTCATCAGCAGCAAATAGATTTTTTTGTGCAAAACCTGTATTACTTTGAATTTGTGTTTAGTCAGTCTCTTGTCAGTGTTATTCAGAGCTGCATGTTTTGTAAAAGTCAATTTAGTTCTTCCATAAAGTATCAGACTCATTCTTCTAAATAAAAAAGCCATTTTTTTTTCTTTCTTACCATTAATGTTGGAGGAATCTGTTCTCTTCTTAACTTAGTACCATATATATAATAAATCTAACTTAGCTCAAGTAACTTAGTTACAGTTAGCAACTAAGCAGTTTCTTTTTTACCACTGCAGTCCTTAGGAAGTAAACCTGAACCACTTCTTGTTTGTCATGTGCCACTAGCTCAGTAGCTCAAAATCCTTCACTGTCATCATGATGTAATCTTTGTTCTCATTTGTAGGTAGAAGTATTGCTCCTGGTGAGAAGACAAAGGGATTGGTTCTTCATGTGGATGCTCTCACATCCAAGGTGTATATTTCTCTTCGAGAAGAGCTGTTAAAGCAAAGACCCAAGCAAGTATGTGTTCAGTTCTAAGACTTGTGTGTTTCTGTTCACGTATCAAACTCCAGGGGGGTGAATTTTGAAGGGGTGGGCTGTTTCCTCCTTTAGAGCTTTAGACCTCATTACGGCCTCTCAGTACTTGAAGTTGTCTTATAAAAAAAAGTTGGAGAGCCACTCTTTGCTCAATCAGATAATGACAGGACAAGGAGGAATGATTTTAAACAAAAAATGGGGAGATTTAGATTAGGAGGAAATTCTTCACTCAGAGGGTGGTGAGAAACTGGAACAGGCTGCCCAGAGAGATTGTGGATGCCCCATCCCTGGAGGTGGTGTTCAAGACCAGGTTAGATGAGGCCCTGAGCAACCTGATCTAGTGGGTGTCATCCCTGTCTGTGGCAGGGGTGTTGGAACTAGATGTTCTTTAAAAGTCCCTTCCAACCCGAGCCATTCTATGAGGTAAAGTGAAGGGAATCAGTATCTCAGCAGAGGGAAGTCACTATCTCCTTTTCTGTCTAGCAACTCACAGAGAACTCCCAGCACTCTGCCATTGTGCAGCACATAGCAGAAGAGTTTGCCATTGTGTCTCTGGAAACAGGCCAGCTGGCAGCTATCCCCATAGCCTCTCACTTCAATGATACCTTCCGCTTTGACTCAGAAAAACTGAAGGTGGGACAAACAATCTATGCAACCCTAAAAATGGTGAAGGTGAATGACCATGGAGTCCTGTTGGCAGTACAAGACCGAGCAAAGAAGAATGTTTTTGTAAGGGTCCGGAAAGAATCCGAGACGACATTAGAAGAGACGCTTGCTGCTGCTGTGACACACTCTCTTTCCGTGGGGGATATTGTCACTGGTACTGTTAAATCCGTCAAACCAACCCATGTCACAGTTGCTATTGATGACAAGGTGACAGGTTCAATCCATGCATCCCGGATTCTGGATGAAGTGCCCATAGACTCTTTTCCAACATACACTCTGAAAGCTGGACAGAAGGTGACTGCCCGGGTCATTGGAGGCAGAGATGTGAATACTCACAGGTGGGAATATAATCATATAATACTGCTTTTTGGGGAATGTGAGAAGTTGAACAGTTAATTAAAATGATCTAGGCTGTTCTGTCTGTCACCAGATGCTGTTGCAGCTACCATTGCTGGAGTAGTTGAGACCCTAAGGAAATCTGCTCCTGTGTTGTATCCCAGATCCATGTTTCAGTGAATTAGCGCTCTCTACGTATGTCAGTGTATTTATCTTGAGTGTAGATTGCAAGAAAGATGTCTAATCTTTCACAGTTCAGTGGAAAGCTCAAATGCAAGCAGAATCTGTCTCCAGACAGTAAATTTGCTGAAGTACTTTGGATACCTAAGTTGCCACTGAAACAAGGAAGGCTTTGACAGTTTTAGGGAACTTAGTCTGTTTTTTGTCAATGCAGAGGGATTACATGTGGCTGGGGGCTGGTGAGGTCATGAGAAACTTTGATCCTCTCCCTGTTCTTTAGGTATCTGCCCATCACCCATCCACACTTCACACGGTCTATTCCAGAGCTCAGCATTCGACCAAGGTGAGTGTTGGCCTCTGAGCTGTTTGCAAATGCTTCACAGACCTTGTATCCATGTAGCTTCCCTGCCTTGTTCCTCCCTTTTATGAAGGAACTGACCATAATTAAGGAGTTGCAGGTGTAGCAAGGCCTCCTACTCCCTCTTCTGCCTTAACTTGGATGTGGATACTGTTACAGATCATGGTGCTCTCTTAGCACATGACTTCCTCTGAATGTCCTTTTGGCTTCAGGTGTTGCCAGTCTGGACCCTGGAATGTCCCTTCATGTTGGCAGGATTCCTTCTTAAGCCCAGGGAAGGATTAATTCCCTGTGGAAGGATGCAGCAGGGGAAGGGATGGGGATGCATATCCCCAACGTGCTGTCACAGTAACATTTACTCATCGCAGCCTCCTGGGTTTCTAATTCCTGTCTGTATTGCTAGGACCAAATATTCTTACTGATGTCCTCTTTCTTTCTATTGCAAACAGTGAAATAGAAGGGAAAGCTGAAACAATGGAAGATGGCACCCTCAAGAAACCTGGACTCTACGATGTTGGACAGACAGTCACCTGTTTTGTGAAGAAGGTGAGGTTGGAGGATTCATAAAATGTGTGCTGGGGGAGACAGCAATTGGAGGTGACCCCACAGGCTTTAGCTTAAGCCTATAATCAAACTGACACTACCAGTTCTTCATTAACCGTGAGAGAGGCTCATGCAAAGCACAACCTTCTATAGGGAGAATAGAAGAAAGGCATATCCTCTATTGAGAGGGTCAAGCTGATGGAAACTCTTAGGCATGCATCTGATGGCAACAAACAAGCTTCCCACCCTGATCTCTAGAAAAATGGCTTTTAGGTATCATGTATGCCACCTAGTATGCTCACTGTCGATCCCCTTTGTGTGCTTGCCAGTGAATCACAGAAGCATTATATGCACAGGAATAGAATAGAAAGCATTATTTTTGCTTGGTGTGAGAGCAAAGGCTGGAGTGATCATTTCTAGCCTTAAAAAATAGTGAGCCCACTGAGGAAGAGTTTTTTCCATAAGGTCCTATGATTTTGTTTTGTCTCTTTGGTGTCTTCTCAGTATAACATCCTCAAAAATTGGCTGGAGGTAGAAGTCACCTCTGATATTCGAGGAAGAGTCCCTCGTCTGATGCTGTCTCTGAGCACTAAGGTAAGAGGTGATTATAGGTAAACTGCACGTGTTTTTCTATGCATGTGGCTGCAAGTAATGGCCATAGACGCATCCATGTGAACTTGAGTCCAGTGCTCTGCTTCTAGGCATCATGCCCCTCACTGATAACCAAATACTGTGCCTACAGCTAGTTCAGTGCAGGATAACAGAGCTATTGTAGGAATGTCGAGCCATCTATCAAGGGTACGCATCTAAGATACATCTATCTAGAAAGCGTAAAGCTTCATGGGAGAATATACCAGTCAGCATTGTGCAATGCTCCTTTTCTACTGATAAGCCAAAGTCTGTCTTTCCTTTCAGGTTTTAAAACATCCAGAAAAGAACTTCAAAAATGGACAAGCATTGTCTGCTACAGTGACTGGAACAGGTGTCACCGAAACAAACCTCTTCTTGTCACTCACAGGTATAGTGGAGCCATAACAGCAGGAACTACCTGCATATGATGCTGTTCTTAGAGGAGAGTCTGCACTGACCTCTCCAGGGAAGCTGTTGCACTCCAGAGCCAAGCTGTACCTCTTGTAGGACAGACCTAATGCCTGGGACACTCACGCATATGTAGCAGTGTGTAAGGTGATAGAGGTCATACCTTTAGTCTAAAGAATTGCTTACCTACTGTCTCAGACTGAAGTCTTTCTTTGAGCCTTTATGAATGTATTATTTTCTGGTCTCAAACATAAGATGGAACACTTGTCAGTTAATCTGGATCTTAGAACTGTGCAATTAAGGGACCTCTTCTGTGCTATCAAGGCAAATGTTGCTGTAAACAGCACAAAGACTGTACTTTGCCCAAAGCTTCTGGGTTTTATATGTGACTAGGTGACTAAAATCAGCTTCACTGGCTCAGTATTTCTGTTGCCTTGGTTGCATGCTTTTGGGGTGTTATGAAGCCTTCTCCCTCCTTTGATATATATATATATATATATATATATATATATATATATATAT